>NW_022589770.1:13121984-13168989 GCF_004348235.1 Phoca vitulina | reverse complement strand
AGCTTTTTATCTCTCCTTCTATTTTCTTTTTCTTTTTTTTTTTTTTTAAATATTTTATTTATTTGTGAGAGAGAGAATGAGAGACAGAGAGCATGAGAGGGAGGAGGGTCAGAGGGAGAAGCAGACTCCCTGCCGAGCAGGGAGCCCGATGCGGGACTCGATCCCGGGACTCCAGGATCATGACCTGAGCTGAAGGCAGTCGCCTATCCAACTGAGCCACCCAGGCGCCCTCTCCTTCTATTTTCAATAACAGCCTAACTGGATATAGTATTCTTGGTTGCATATTTTTCTCATTTAGTGCTCTGAATATATCATGCCAGTCCTTTCTGGCCTGCCAGGTCTCTGTGGATAGATCTGTTGCCAATCTAATGTTTCTACAATTGTAGGTTACAGATCTTGTCCCAAGATGCTTTCAGGATTTTCTCTTTGTCTCTGAGACTTGTAAGTTTTAGTATTCGATGTCGGGGTCTTGACCTATTTTTATTGATTTTGAGGTGGGTTCTCTGTGCCTCCTGGATTTTGATGCCTGTTTCCTTCCCCAAATTAGGGAAGTTCTCTGCTATAATTTGCTCCAATATACCTTCTGCCCCTCTCTGTCTTTCTTCTTCTTCTGGGATCCCAATTATTCTAATATTGTTTCATTTTATGGTATCACTTATCTCTTGAATTCTGCCCTCATGATCCAGTAGTTGTTCTCTCTCTTTTTTCTCAGCTTCTTTATTTTCCATCATTTGGTGTTCTATATCACTAATTCTCTCTTCTGCCTCATTTATCCTAGCAGTTAGAGCCTCCATTTTTTATTGCACCTCATTAATAGCCTTTTTTATTTTGACTTGGTTAGATTTTAGTTCTTTTATTTCTCCAGAAAGGGTGTCTCTAATATCTTCCATGCTTTTTTCAAGCCCAGCTATTATATTTGTAATCGGCATTCTGAACTCTAGTTTCGACATCTTACTAATGTCCATATTGATTAGTTCCCTGGCAGTCTGTACTGCCTCTTTCTCTTTTTTTTGAATTGATTTTTTCTGTCTTGTCATTTTGTCCAGAGGGCAATAGATGAATGAGAGAACAAAATGCAAACAGGGTAACAAGGACCCCAGAAAAATATACAGTAAACAAATCCGAAGAGACCTGAAACTGTGGGAAAAGAAAGGGAAAGAAGGAAAAAAGAAAAAAAGGAAAAGAAAAAGATAAAAAAAAATATGATCAAACATGATCAGGCTGGTGCACAGATCAGTGCCACATGTAGATTTTGTTCTGTTAGGAGAAAGTGCCTCCCAAAATTTTAAAGAAAGATAAACTTATATATGTACAAAAATAAGGGTAAATATCATGAAAGGATGAGATATGACTGTAAAGATGAAAATTATAAAAGTTTTTATAAAAGGAAGTGATAAGAAGTTGGTTGAAAAAAGAAAGAAGAGGAATTTTAAAAAAAGGGGGAGAGAATGTCATCAGGCAGGAGATTAGAAAAAAATCCATACACCAGAGATTTAGGGTATACTTTGGTCCGTTAGAGTAAACTGTATCTCAAAATGTTAGAGAGAACAACTTATATATATATACCAAAAATAAGGTTAACTACTATGAAAGGATAGAATATGACTCTAAAAATGGAAAAATAAAGACGATTTTTAAAAAAGGGATTGATAAGATGTTGGTTGAAAAAGGGAAAAAGAAAAATTCAAAAAAAAGAAGAAAAGAAAAAGATAAAAAAGAAAATTTAAAAAATTAATTTTGAAAGACTAAAGAATCAGGGGGGAAAAAGCCATGAATTCTATGTGCTGTATTCCCCTAGTGCTGGCATTCTGCCTTTCTCACTTGGTCTTGGCTGGTGTACTTTCTGATCTTCTGGGGGAGGGACCTATTGCCATGGTTTTCACATGTCTTTGCCCGAGGTGGAATTGCCCCACCCTTGCAGGGGGCAGGGCTAATAATTTGCTCGTTTTTGCTCTCCGGAGCTTTTGTTCCCCGCAAGCTTTCCGTGCAGCTTTGGAGGATGAGAATGAAAATGGTGGCCTCCCAATCTCCACCCCAGAGGAGCCAAGAACTCAGGCCCCCACTCCTGAGTGAGCAGTCAGTCACTCCCGTCTCCTGGTCTCTGGCAGCACTCTGTGCTCACCCAGCCTGTGACTGAGCATTTCTATCTCTGACACACGACCCCATTTGGAGTGTCCAAACCCAGCAGATCCCTGTGGTGCACTTCTGTGCTGCTCCTCCCGGGGAGGAAGGGGAGTCTCCCCAGATCTGCCACTTGTTGGGTCCCTGCTTGAAGAGTAGTGGCCTGACTCTGCCGCGGATCACAGTTTTTGGCAACCCCAAGCTAAGAGCCCACTCCTCAGCTCCATCTTTGTGGCCGGCTTTCCCGCTCCGATACCTGGGAGCTCTGCCACACTCAGGCACCCCCGGTCTTTCTGTGACCCTGAGGGTCCTGAGACCACACTGTCTCAGCGAGTGTTCCACCCCTGCTTAGCCACTGGAGCAAAGTCCCTCAGTCGAGCTGACTTCTAAAATTTCCAATTTTGTGCTCCGCTGCTCTATCACTTGCCAGTAGCTGGCTGATGGAGGCTCCCTCCCCACACCATCTATCTTCCTGAATATCTCCTCAGATTCACTTCTCCACATGTCCTACCTTCCAGAAAGTGGTCGCTTTTCTGTTCAGAGTTGTTGCTATTCTTTTCTTCGATCTCCTGTTGAGTTAGTAGGTGTTCAGAATGGTTTGATCCCTATCTATCTAAATTCCTGGGACCAGACGAAATTTAAGTCTCCTACTCTGCTGCCATCTTGCTCCTCTTCTGAAGGCCCTTTTTAGTTCATAGTTGGTAGCTTCTTGCTTTGTCCTCAGATTGTGGAAGGAGCTAGTGAGCTCTGTGAGATCTCTGTTACAAAAGTGCTAATCTTATTCATGAGGGCTCCACCCTCATGACTTAAGTATCTCCTGAAGGTCCCAACTACCAATACCATCACTTTTGGTGTTTAATAGTTCAACATATACATTTTTGGGGGACACACCTAGACTATGGCATCTTTGTGCTATAGTGGCTTGGTTGGCACTTCTGTCTGAAGATCCAGAGAGATCATGTACTTACTGTCTGAATTATTATCATAAGATCCCGCATCCCCTTGAATCGAACAATCCATTTTAAAGGGAAGAATGCAACAGTGAGCACATGACCAGCATAAGATCCACCGGCCTTAAAATAGATCACCCCATTCAGGAGATGCTACCTGGCAGAATTGTTGCAATGCCATTTTAATACATAGCTAACGAGCCAGCTTGATGAATACACATTTCATATTGGGTTACTGCCTTTCATGGTGTGATATGTATTTTGAATCAATGTTCATTATATGGTGTTGTGTCCTTGATAACTAATGAACATGAGTCTGGGAAACAATATGTAGAAGTAGGCATGGTTCATTTCCATCCATTCCCAGTGACCTATGTGAGGAATTTGTGCTTCTCATCCTCACAAATTTGATCTCTATTGAATTAGAGGTCCTGGTTTCCAGTGGGAGTAGGTAAATGACACTTCTGTGTGACACATTAATTGTACTACTAATATTAAAGCTATGATTGCAACCTGGACACTGTGGGCTCCTCATACATGTAGACAAATGGGCCAGGAAATCAGTTATATCATACTATATACTATACTATACTATACCATACTATACTATATCATACTACACTATACTATGCTATCAAGAGTAGATAATGCTGATTATCTTGCAGAGGCAAGATTGCTGCTATGTAATAGGGTCAAGGAGGAGTATGTCTGGAACTTAGGGGATTTACTGGGTTGCCTCTAGATGTATTCAAGTGTGAATGGGCAAGTAAGCCTGGTAATTACAGCCTATTAGGGTATGTTAACCAGGAGTTTAGACTCTAAGGGATGAAAGTGATCTAGATTAACAAAAGTGCTGGCTAAGGGTGAGGAGAATCTACTCTGGGTGGTAGAAGAGAGAGATGAAAATGTCATTTGTGGAAGTACAAACTTTAGTTTCTCCCTAACCCTTCTGGTTATAAGTTTGGTTTTAGAAATCAGATGGAGGTGTTAGCTAATGTTATGGTAGTTATCATTTTGCAATATACAAATGTATTAAATCAACACTGTTCACTTTGAATGTAAACAATGTTAAATGTCAATTATATCTCAATAAAGCTGTAGAAAATGAAAGAGATTGTGACCACCTTGAAGAACCAGTGATTATAAAGAGTTCATTTAAAATGTGGGGCATTGTAAGGGATGGAGTATAGCAGATGTTCTCAGTGCCCACCTGTATCTCTTCAAACCATCAGCATCTACATGTTGTTGCCTGATGTCTTCCTAGAAACCACTCTGCAGGTGTGCTCATGGGCTGGAAGTTGCAGAGAATTACCAGTTTCTGGAAACAGCCCTCAACCAAGCCTGATGAAAGGTGATGTGTCAATGTCTTATCTCCCTTACCTCACATGAAGGATAACTCTAAGTTGCATGTCCCACACCAGCTGGCGCTCCCCTGCAGGTTGAAAATTCATTTACCTACAATAGGAAACTTGCATGATAACACAT
Source organism: Phoca vitulina (assembly GCF_004348235.1). Classification (NCBI taxonomy): domain Eukaryota; kingdom Metazoa; phylum Chordata; class Mammalia; order Carnivora; family Phocidae; genus Phoca; species Phoca vitulina. The sequence goes on along the minus strand of NW_022589770.1, from coordinate 13,164,433 downwards.
CTTGTATGGCTGGTACCCTATCCTACCACTCTCTCTCCACCCCCTAGAGTTTCCTGTGATCACCTCTCAAATAAACCTCTTGCAATTAAATCTTTGTCTCATGGTCTACTTCTGGGTGAACCTAAATTAAGATAATACCCAATATATCACAAAATCAAATATAAAACAGCTTTCTTATATTTTATGATTTGTTTACACTATAAGTAAAAATAGATAGATGGTAATGGTGTTTAGATATTTGATAAGGACCTAAACAATGGAGGGATGTTTATTTGGCTAGATCAGTGTTGGGCATATTTTTCTGTAAAAGGCCAGATGGAAAATATTTCAGGCTTGTAGGCTATATACATTTAGTGTCACATATAATTCTTTGTGTGTTTAAAAAATTTTAAATATTTTTATAACCATTTAAAAACATAAAAACCATTCTTAGTTCATAAGCTATACAAAACAGGCTGTGCATCAGATTTATCCTATAGGATATCATTTGCTAACCCTAGCTTAGACAAAAACAAATAGAAATAAGGAGATGTTAATTTCACAATATAACCTGGCTTCACATGTGAGGATTTGAGTTTCAAACAAGTTCTCATTCTTCGATTTGATTTGTTTTTATGAATATAGCTAAGGATCTTGGCTGTGGGACAAGAAGTACCTAAAACTTGTAATGATCTGAGTTTAAGTAAGACAAAAATATGTGGATTGAATTTTCCTCCAAAACCACATGAAGGGAGAGAGTGTTTGGCATAGCTTTTTGGGGGGAGAGAAGAGGTTATTATTTTAACAAAAACATTTGTAAAATAGTTCTAGAGACTCAACAAACCAAAGAGGTAATTGCCTTTGCCCTTAGGAGTCATTCTGCACCTTACGCCTGCACCCCAAATATATGATGTTTCAAAGTACAATTTTAGCTTTTAAAACCTTCAGCAATGTGTTCCCAACACTAAATATATTGAGGGAAGAAAATCCAAATGGGGTGATTTATTTGAAAAATTTCCAGATTGAGGGAAGGTGTCTCTTGAAATGGTGGCCTCTGGGAAGGAGTATATTATGATATATTTAGTAAATGATGTTGAGGGAAATTGCAAAGGAATATATAAATTGGGGGCTGAAGAGGGAATAGAAAGAGAGAAAAACATTTTCCCTGGATGAGATTTATGAGCCAAGAAAGAGATAGCTTGGGAAAGAAAGTTTTTCCTTTTGTTCCCTTAACGCTGATAGACTAACAGCCTTTGGAAAACTGAGGTAGAGAATGATTTTCATCTTTTACGCTTTTGCATAGCTCCTCACCATTTCTCCATAACACATTGCATGGTGATATATTTTCGTGTTTCCATCCCTTGTTCCACACAAAATAATAAGAATTTCTGAACTCTGTGCTTGCAGACAAGCATGGTTTGAAATCACATCCATTCCTCTTAGAAAGTGTTTAGTCATACTGGCCCTCATGGGAATGATTACAGTTGTCCACAACTTAAGTGAAGATATTGTGTTTCTGCTTAGGAGGTCTTGACTTCTGAGGCAAAGGGAATTATGACTTGAAATCATTTTATTGACAAGGCAGTCTGAAGCATCCATCCTCTTGGACTTCAAAATGTTTAGCTGACTCATTTCATCCAGAGTAATGGGGGGCCAGAAGAAAATGATGGCCAAAATTCTCAGAAAATGCAGGAATCACTAATCAGTCCAATATGCCTTCATTCAGCTCTTATCCCAAAGCTATTAATATGCCACAAAGGGATGAGCTAGATGTCTGGCTCCTAACAGAGTTTCTGAGGGAAGTGATATGATCAGAGAACAAGACAAAAAGGAATTAAAAAAAGAGGGAGAGAGCACTGCAAAGAATATGAATTTCTCGTTACTAGATAATCAATCTGTGAGCAATTGAAAGTTACCTACATGTGGCACGGGGGAGAGAATTTCACGATTTCTTAACTTCCTTTTCTTCTTAATCTAAGAGCCTTAATACATCATGGAGCACTGGAGTGAATCAAGGGGTTTGGGCTCTTTGGAGATTGTCATAATTCCTACAGACCACTAGAGAGAACTATTTATTGTCAATATATCTTATATTTGTGAGCCTCAAAATTTGTCAAGAACTATTTATGGATAATCTTCTATGCATAGCCTTGGATAAAGTGCCCTAAGGGGGAAAAATAAGTATATTGCCCTGGTGGACTTTATGGTCTTCCTGAGATGCTTTGATATTGTTTAGCCTTTACAAACACTGTTTCTTTTGCCTGTCTCTTCCCAGCTGCCCACCTGGAAAATGCTTGCTCATTTTTCCAGATTGAACCCTCATGCCCTTTTCTCTTTGAAGGTTTCCCCTCAGAAGCAAATGCCTTTTTCTTTGTGTTCTCACAGTGTTGTCAGGCCCTGGTTATACCTTACAGTTATCATCTGTTTTCTTATCAATTTCCTCTGGGCTGTATGTACTCCAGCACCTGGCACAGAGTCTGAAATAGTGTCAGTTCAGTTAATGGCCAACAGCCTAGAGGCCTAATGTAACTCACACACATTTGGTTTTGTCTGAGCAGTCTGGAGCTACATAGTGCTTTAAACTGTTTTGAATTAATTGCCAATTCAACACAAAGATCCAAGTTTATATAACTTGAAAAATTGGAAGATACAGCAGTGTTAGGCTTATTTTCTTGCATGAAACAGTTGGTTGGAGCTGAGAAGTGGCTTCTCCATGTAAAAAGGAACAAGTGCTTTCTAGCTAGCCACAGTGCCCAATGCTCCCTCACATCAACTTGACCTCAAATGCTTCATTTATTTACATGACTTGCTTGGTTCCTGTAGATATTGGAGACTGTACCTTTGTTTCAGAGCTACTTGTTGTCACTTCCTTCCCAAAGTCATTCCAGTCCTTATTATCCCCCATCCAGGAAGTAATCTATATCCTTTGAAATTCTCTCAGTTCAGTGATTCTTAAATGAGAAGGGGGATGTGCATATCAGAATCATTTGGGAAGCTCTTTCAAAATATGATTTTAAAATCTCAAGATAGTAGAAACATTTGAAAATCTTTCACATATAAACCTCTTATCTACTTTAAGAACCATTGAATCTTGTCTTTTATCATTCTCTTCCTTATATTACAGTTATTAGGCACATGGCTTATAGCCTCTACTAGATGGTAAACTTCTAAGAGCCAGATGTTCGTTTATCTCATCTCTGTCCTAGAAACTGTATTGAATATAGCATATAATCAATAAATATTTTTGAATGAAAAGTTTAAATACAGTAGAAAAATTCAGAGAAAGGAGATCCTGAATTGGCAGAGGTTGAGTGTAGCATGGGCTTCAGGGGGTATGATGGACTTGATCTTCACCAAAACCACATTATCTTTGTGGCAAATTCCAAAGGACCATCCCTTTTGAATGAAACTCCAATGTAACAGTCTGCCTACAAGGCTGATTTCAGAAGGGAGTAGGTAAGGCACTGGAAGAATCTTATTTCCTCAAAGAAAAATACTCTCTGAAAGAAACTTCATACCATAAAATATTTGACATCCCTTCTGCATCTTTATTGAAATATCTGTCTTCACTGAAGAAGGAAAAAACCATCAAGTACCAGATGTCACTGAGAGCAAAGGACCCACTAGAATGTTTTACACATTTTTTTCTTGTCTGTATTGTTCATGACTAAGACTTTAAGGAGACACAGATAGCTGAAACTTGTTGGATTAATATACTTCAAACCACATGAATGTTGCAGTTTTTTTTTAATAAAGCGTGCCTTGTTTCTATTAAATTCTAATTATGACTACTGTAAAAGAAAATGAAGTCTCTCTAATTACCACAAGAGGGAGATATATAAATAACAAGCTAGGCACTTGACTTACTTCTGTTTGGTACTTAAGTTTGATGAGTTCCACATTCTAGAGTCCTCTGAGAAAAGAGAGCAAGAGAGAGGTTTTATGCTTTATATTATCCCCTTATTATGAGATATCAACTATCTTTTCTGCTCCGTAATTACTTCATTCTACTCTAGTGGATTCAGCATTCATAACCTGTTTATAAGTGTATTAGTATATATGGGTCTACCTCACTTTATGAGCAAGTCTGACTTGAAAGAATTCTAGCTCTTCTCAACAGATTCATTTTGCTAATATACTTTTGTTGTGTATTTTAGACCCTGGGCTAGGGAGAGGGGATGTAAAGGAACAAGTGTGTGCCAACACCATAATACAAGGTGAATAGATTAGTGACAGTGGAATAGAATAAATGGTTAAAGGATTCAGAGGAAATGACACAATTATTTCTGAGACTTTCAGAAGAGGTGAGCTATGAAGAACGAGTGGTGGTTGCAGTCTGAAAATGGAGGAAAGGGCATTTCATGGATATTGTAGGCAAATTTAGAAAGACTTTATTTTTTTATATATATATTTTTTATTTGATAGAGAGAGACACAGTGAGAGAGAGAACACAGCAGGGGGGAGTGGGAGAGGGAGAAGCAGCTTCCCGCAGAGCAGGGAACCCAATGCGGGGCTCCATACCAGGACCCTGGGATCATGACCCAAGCCGAAGTCAGACGCTTAATGACTGAGCCAGCCAGGTCCCCCAAATTTAGAGAGACTTTAAAGTGTTTAGCCTTCTAGGAGAAAAGCAAGTTATCAGCATGGCTGAACTGTACAAAGATGTAAAGGAGAAAAGGGACATTGGTCAAGAGCACGGGGGAAAGGTTTGCATATGGCGAAGAGATGGGGATGCTCCTTCAGAGAAAAGAGGGAAGGAAGTGATAATGGATGAAAATAAAAGTGATTTTTAAAGGTAGCTGGGGTATATATTTTCTATTTCTTAATTTTGGTTACATGAAAGTGAGCAAGATTGGCAATTAGGGGATAGAAGAAAATGGACACGCTTAGCTGTGGGAAATGGGAGAAGGAACAAGCTGGAGATAAATAAAAAAGACTAGAAAGGATTATTTGCTATTTGAGGCAATTTCTTGATTTTAAAGAAGGGTTCATCCTAGACTTACTACAAAGAACCGGCACCTTTTATGCATTAGAAATAATTTTGTTTCAACAGATGCCATGTGATATCACTTCCTTTGGAACACCTATTGCTTAAAGCAAAGAATTTTTTTAATTTTACGTTTCTTTTTAAATTTCACTTGGTTTCAGTGGATTCCAAATTTGTACTTTTGGATCTCAGCTTTTCACTCTTTGCTTTATCTCATGTTTTCCTTGCTTGAATTTCCAGGGAGTGCAGGTCACAACATCTACTAGCAGCTTTCTTTGTCTCATGAGGCTTGCTTGTTAAAAACAAACTTAAAGGCAGGTTTTAGTTTATCTAAGTGGGTAGAAGCTTACCCTGGCTTGGCCATGCTGGGAACCATTTCCAGGAACTTTCTTATTTGTCAGCACTGCAGTATTGACCCTTCTTACTCAGGCTCTATTCCTGAGTGACTCTTATAAATAGTTTCTGCAACAAAAGAGCCCTTAGCATATTCTGTGAGGCTTTCTGAGCATTGCTCTGGAAGAGGGCAAGCCTCTGCTTTTTGTAGCCACTTAGTGCTTCTCTTGGGTTCACAGTCTTATTTTTTTTTTTTTTGACCTTTAAGAGGAAAAAAATATGTATTATGCAAAACATTTGTTTTAGCTTCCAGGTGTCAACATGGGACCATTTTTATACCACTAGGAAATCCATCACCACTATCTTTAAAAGTCAAAATTTTTATATGATGGTAGAAACTAATTTGGTTGTTTTTCCTTGGTCTTAGAGGAGTGGGTAAATAAGATAACTTCATAGTCTGTGTCTCTTTATTAGTATTAGCATATCTTCATAGAGGGTAGCATGGTGTCTCAGTTGGTACCCTTTGTGTGCAAACATAAAACCCCCTTGCAGTTAACTGAGGGAAAAAAGGGTATTTGTACCAAGAACACTGGGTAGACACCAGAATCTAAGCATATAACTCCCCAATGGTTAACACAATAGGAAAAGGGATGTTTGTAAAAAGGAGACTAGGTAGATTTCAGATTCTAAGGCAGAATTGAATAGTTGGATCTTGTCTAGGACAGGATCCAGGATTGCTCTGTGGAACCAGGTATGAGGAATTAAAGGACAAACTCTTCTTCCAGAAGCTTTCATTAGAAAGACTTACTTTCTATTGTTTTCATCTTTTATGACACACATGTTTCAGATTGCCAAGAAAGAAAGACTGTGATTGACCTCACACTGCACACATAGCTACCCCTTGGCAGAGCACATGGGACAGTTCTACTGACAGTTCCACCATGATTGCACCCGGTAGGAGAGGTGACATTCCCAATTGAAAATGAACACCAACTATGTGTCAGGCATGTTTACATATGTTACCTCATTTAACCCTCACCACAAGCCCACACCCTATGGAGTGTGTATTATCATTGCTTTCCAAAGAAAGAAATTAAAGCTCTGAGAAGTAATCTTTGAAAGGATCAAAAAAATTGATAAACCTTTGGCCAGACTCATCAAAAAGAGAGAGAGAGAGAGAGAGAGAGAGGAAAGAGAGGACTTAAATACATAAAATCAGAAATGAAAGAGGAGAAATAACAACTGACACCACAAAAATAAAAACAATTGTAAGAAAATATTATGAACAATTATATGCCAACAAATTGGACAACCTAGAAGAAATGGATAAATTCCTACAAATATATAACAAAACTGAAGCAGGAAGAAATAGAAAATTTGAACAGACTGATTACCAGCAATGAAATTAAATTAAAAAAACTCCCAACAAACAAAAGTACAGGTGAATCCTACCAAACATTTAGGGAAGAGTTAATGCCTATTTTTCTCAAACTGTTCCAAAAAATAGAAGAGTAAGGAAAGCTTCCAAATTCATTCTATGAGGCCAGCATCACGCCAATACCAAAACCAGATAAAGACATTGTAAAAAAAGAGAACTGCAGGCCAATATCTCGGATAAACATACATGTAAAATCCTCAACAAAATATTAGCAAACCAAATAAAACAATACATTAAAAAATCATTCATCATGGTCAAATGGGATTTATTCTGGGGATGCAAGAGTGGTTCAATATTCACAAATCAATCAATGTGATACATCACATCAATAAGAGAAAGGATAAAGACCATAGGATCATTTCAGTAGATGCAAAAAAAGCACTCAAAAAGTACAACATCCATTCATGATAAAGACCCTTAACAAAGTAGGTTTGGAGGGAACATACATCAACATTACAAAATCTTTATATGAAAATCCACAGCTAACATCATACTCATTGGTGAAAAACTGAGAGCTTTACTCCTAGGATCAGGAACAAGACAAGGATGTCCACTGTCACCACTTTTAGTCAACATAGTACTGTAGTACTGAAAGTCCTAGCCACAGCAATCAAACAACAAAAAGAAATAAAATGCATCCAAACTGGTAAGGAAGAAGTAAAACTTTCACTTTTTGCAGGTGAAATGACACTATATATAGAAAACCCTAAAGACTCTACCCCAAAACTACTAGAACTGATAAATGAATTCAGTAATGTCACAGGATACAAAATCAATGTACAGAATTCTGTTGCATTTTTTTTTTAAGATTTTATTTATTTATTTGACAGAGAGCACAAGTAGGGGAAGCAGCAGGCAGAGGTAGAGGGAGAAGCAGGCTTCCCACTGAGCAGAGGGCTCGATCCCAGGACCCTGGGATTGTGCCCTGAGCTGAAGGCAGCTGCTTAATGACTGAGCCACCCAGGTGCCCCAATGTTGCATTTCTGTACACCAATAATGAAGCAGCAGAAAGAGAAATTAAAACAAAACAATCTCATTTACAGTTGTAGCAAAATAATAAAATACCTAGGAATAAAAACCAAAGAGGTGAAAGACTTATACTCTAAAAATTACACAACATTGATGACAGAAACTGAAGATGACACAAACAAATGGAAAGATATTCCATGTTCATGGATTAGAAAGACAAATATTGTTAAAATGTTTACACTACCCAAGGCAATCTACATATTTAATGCAATCCCTATCAAAATACCGGTAGCATTTTTCACAGAGCTAGAAGAAATAATCCTAGAACTTCTATGGAAGCACAAAAGACCCTTAATAGCCAAAGAAATCTTGAAAAAGAAGAACAAAACTGGAAGTATCACAATCCCAGATTTCAAGATATCTACAAAGTTGTTGTAATCAAAATAATATGGTGCTGGCACAAAATTAGACACATAGTGAATAGAAAGTCCAGAAACAAGTACACAATTATATGGTCATTAATCTTTGACAAAGGAGGCAAGAGTATGCAATGAGAAGAAGATAGTCTCTCTAACAAATGGTGTTGGGAAAACTGGACAGCAACATGCAAAAGAATGAAACTGGACCACTTTCTTACACCATACTTAAAAATAAACTCAAAATGGATTAAGGACCGGTGAGACCAATAACCGTGAAAGTTCTAGAAGAGAGCAGAGGCAGTAATTTCTCTGACATTGGCAGCAATAACGTCTTTCTAGACATGTCTCCTGAGGCAAGGGAAACAAAAGCAAAAATAAACTACTGGCATTACAAAAAATAAAAAGCTTCTGCACGACAAAGGAAACAGTCAACAAAGTTGAAAGAGAACCTGCTGAATGGGAGAAGATATTTGCAAATAACGTATTGATAAAGGGTTAGTATCTAAAATATATAAAGAATTTGTAAAAAAAAATAATTTGTACAACTCAACACCCAAAAACCAAAAATTCCAGTTAAAAAATGGGCAGAAGACATGAGCAGACATCTCTCCAAAGAAGACATACAGATGGCCAACAGACACACGAAAAGATGCTCAACATCACTAATCATCAGGGAAATGAAAATTGAAACCACAATGAGATATCACCTCATATCTGCCAGAATGGCTAAAATCAAAAACACAAGAAGCAAGTATTGGTGAGGATGTGGAGCAAAAGGAATCCTCATGTACTGTTGGTGGGAATGAAAAATGGTGCAGGTACTGTGGAAAACAGTATGGAGGTTTCTCAAAAAATTAAAAACAGAATTACCATATGATCCAATAATTTCACTACGGGGTATTTACACCAAAAATATGAAAACATTAATTTGAAAAGATACATATACCCCTATGTTTATAGCAGCATTATTTACAATAGCCAAATTATGGAAGCAGTCCAATTGTCCATTGATAGATGAATGGATAAAGAAGGGGTGATATATATATATATAATGGCATATTAGCCATAAAAAAGAATGAAATCTTGCCATTTGCAACAACATGGGTAGATATAGAGAGCATAATGCTAAGGGAAATAAGTCAATCAGAGAAAGACACATACCGTATGCTTTCACTCATATGTAGAATTTAAGAAACAAAACAAATGAACAAAGAAAAAGAGATAAACCAAAAAACAGACTCTTAACTATAAAGAACAAACCAGAAGGGAGGTGGGTGGGGGGATGAGTGAAATAGGTGATGGGAATTAAGAGCACACTTATCATTACAAGCACTGAGTAATGTATAGAATTGCTGAAGCACCTGAAACTAATAATATAACACTGTGTGTTAACTATACTGGAATTAAAATTTAAAAAAATTAAAAATTAAAAAAAAGAAACATTAGATGTCTTACCTTAAAAATAAAAAAGTTCTGAAAAGTAAGTAAACCTCCCATGGTGACAAAAAATAAGAAGACTAGAACCAGGGGGGTGCCTGGGTGTTAAGCGTCTGCCTTTGGCTCAGGTCATGATCCCTGAGTCCTGGAATGGAGCCCTGTGTCGGGGTCCCTCCTCACCAGGGAGTCTGCTTCTCCCTCTGCCTCTCCTGCTCCTTCTGCTTGTGCTCTCTTGCTCGCTCTGTCAAATAAATAAATAAAATCTTTAAAAAAAAGAAAAGACTAGAACCAGGATTCAAACCTAAGGTGAATGACTACACATACTGAGAATGTATCACCTCATGTTACTAATTATTAATTAGTAGAGATGATGATGATGATGATTTTAGGGCCATTATAAATGTTCTTCCCTCCCTTCAGATTTGATTGGTTACTTAATTAGGAGGCTCTTACAAGGGTTTACCTGCTGAAATCGCCCTTCTTCCTATCAACTAAATGCATTATCACATGGCTTTTTTCATAGGAGAGGCCCTTAAAGTCTCACTCTGGGTCCCCTTATATGTGTCATGATTCTAGAAGAACCAAATTTTAACTTCAGAAGTGGACTTAATTGAATCAGCCATTATCAAAAACTGGTAAGAATAATAATTTCTGGCCTGGCAGAAAAATGGATCCAATCAGACACCAGAACTCAAAAGACAGTAAGAGGGAAACATTAAGCCTAAGGGCAAATGTCATTTGTATCTCAGTAGACCTAGAGGGATTCACCGTTATTAAACCACAGGACAATCACCACTGTTTTAAAAGAACATTAAATTATGATCAGTGTCCTCCATCTAAAATGCATGGAAGGACAATATTTATGCTCACCCAAAGTGGAGGTGACACAGCAGCTCCCCAGTGTGCTGCTCTGAGCTGAGCTCCCACATGGAGCTACCAGCACAGAGTGTTCCTATAAAGATGACCTTTCAATGAGTTATACCCATTTGCCCTCCTCTGTTATAGGAGAGCAGCATTGAGAGCCAAGCCCATGATAATATACTGTGGTTTCTGTAAACACACAATGGATTTTTAAAAACATGTATCTTTCTTTTTTAGTGTTGAAAGTACTCTGTACACATACCATGAATTTATCTTACTTCAGTGGGATTGAAGATGAGGTTTCAAACCTTATTTCCTATGATCTGAAATTTTTTACTCTCTATATATCGTTTTTTAGCAGCTCCTCATCTTTTAGTGAAAGCCTTTGGCAGTCTTTACTGCATTCTTTCTGGACTATAAAGTTACTTGTGAGGAGAGATCACATTTTGGCCATCTTTTTTTTTTTTTTTTCCTTTTCTGACTACTGCCATTGTAAGGCTTTTAAATGCTGTCAGTTGGCCTTAGGGGAACAATATAAGGGTGCCATAGTGACACAGTTGTCAAATATTCTATCATGTTGTAAAGGGATCAAGCTGATGGTACTAAAAAAAGGATGATGCTTTGGGATGGGATGAAGCTAGGTACGAGCTAAGTGGGAGGAATGGAGAGAGTGATGTAGAAAACACTGGCCTCAAGGGAAATGAAAGCAAATGGACTTGGGAAACCTGGAAGGAACTATGGCAAAGGCAGAAGAAAAGGAGTAGGAAAATAAAAGTCTTCCTAGATGAAAACATAACAAAGGGACTCAAGTTTAGTTGATGAAAGTTATTATGCTGATAGCAATTACAAGAAGCCATAATGAGTGCACAGTAGATCAAAGTCTTTACGGCTACAGTAGTTGGGGTAGACTAAACTGCTCAACAAATAGATGCCAACACAAATTGGCCCAGGCAAAATAGAAACTTATTTCTTCCTTATGTAACAGGCCAAAGTAGATGTTTGAGTAGGCAAAGAGCTCCTCTCCATTTGTCAATTCAGAGACCCAGACTCCTTCCTTCTTGTGGCTCTGCCATCCGTCCCCTGGACTCAGTCATTGTCTGCACCCACGTGGTGAAAATGGCAGGAATGTGAGAAGTCTTCCTGCTCACTTAGAAACTCCAGCCCAGAAGGGACACACATGACTTCTCACATTTCACTGGAGACGTTTGGTCTACATTTGTAAGGGCAGGTAGGGGAATGTAGTCCAGCAGGGGCTCAGATGAAGTCCAGGTATTATGGAAGAAGGGAAGAATAGGTTTTCATGGACAGCTTATGGTTTTTGCCACCATGGCTCAGGGAGTAATATCATAGCCATACAGTTCAATAGATCTGTTTTAGAATTCTTACCTGGTGATATTGGTCAGTTATGTAGGCTTTGTACAAACCTCAGTAACTTCATGTATAACATGGAGATAATAATAACATCTACCTCATAGGATTCTTATGAGGATTAGATGAGATAATTAGTATAACACATTTAGCACAGTGCATGACAAACCATAAAAATTCAGTAAGTGTTTGCTATAACCCAAGTAAGGGAAAGCAATCGACATTTATTCTGTACCTACTTTAGTTCCAAACTGATGATAGGCAATTTACATATGTTTACCATATAATTCTCAAAACAGTACCTTGAGATAAGTATTATCTGCTTGTTATAGATGAGTGGCTTAAAGCTCAGAGAGGTAACATAGCTAGGATATAGGAAAGCAGGATTTGAGCCAAGGTTTATTTCATTCCAAACCTCACATTATTTCTACTAAGCATAAAAATGGAGGGGGAAAACAAATGTGGGGTGGGGTGAGGTGGATTACTGGAAGAAACAGTTAAAGCCAGGACAAAAGAGTGGAATTTATTTGAACTCAGAACAGGGGCCTTAGAGAAGAGGGACCCAAACCATAACCATCAACCTCTAATCTTAACCCACAGTTTAGAGGAGCGACATTTAAGCCAACAAGGGGGGAGGAGTATATGCTTTAATAAGAGTTAAGACCTGGGCAAAACTAGCACGCAATTGTATTTGTGTTTGTATTCTACCTCTAATGTGTTCAGTCTACTGTCTGAGACTCCCAGGTATGGGTCGAATTTAATGGTATGCTTGAAATTGTCATGTGCTGTCATTATTAGGACCATTTTCGGAGAAGATATAGCGGAGGAAGTTTGGGACGCAGGTGTGTAGTCATTGAAGGGGAAAAATCTCTCAGGCACTTCTGGAGGTAAATGGATGGATTCCCTCTTCATTTGTCAGAGATATACTCTCCCACTTCATCTTTAAGGATAATAACTCAGGTCAGTTTTCTGGAATTCCCATTCCCATAAGCCCTTATAAAAACTCCTTTAAATGTATAAGTCAAACCCAGACTGAACATGTTCTTTATTGCAGGGCTTCTCAGAGACTTTGCTATGCTAACTTACATTAGAGAAATTTACATTGTGAAGATACAGCATACAATATTTTCCAAATCTATTTGCCATAGAATATTTTGCCATAGGGACTATTGCTTCAGGGAGCAGAAACACTGCTCTAATGTATTTCATTGGCTGGTGATTTAGAAAGATCTAAGTTTTGAGATATTTGAAAAGGATTTGTTGTATTCTTAGAAAAACACATTTTCCAAAAGTTTGTGATATTTCTTCCACAATACTACCAAGGCAAATCTCTTTAAAACACTTTTCAAGCTACCATATATGGAGGCACTAATTGCCTATGCAGAATTTTCTCCTTTTTCCCTTGTTAGGTCAGCAGTGTGCTCTCTTTCAGGGGATGAATCATGAAGAATTTAATCAAGCAGTAGCAGTCATCTTCCCATGTGTAAGAGCTGGTTTAGGGGTTAGGCGTAGGAGTGTTCTGGCCAATACGGCAAAGAGAAGTCTTCCTGGATATCTGCAAAAACATTTTATTTTTCACTAAAAAGATAGACTAGGGAGGAGTAAACCCCATTTTTGCCTGTTCCCTTCTTCCTGCCTTGAACATTATTAAGTAAGCATGTGCAAGCATCACAGGACGGGATGAGGTGTCCAGGAGAGTTGAAGATACTGCATTGATAGCTTTGCTATATTTGATCCAATCCTAGAACCATCCACTTATGAGATTCCTGTCAAGTGGAATGATATAGATCTGTTTTGTTTAATTCACTTTTATCTGGGCATTGTCTTACCTGCAGCAGAAAGAATCCTGATACCTAAGATATATGTGGAATGACAAGCTACACACTCCCCAGGCACAGCTAGGGATGTGTTGATACCTACAACAATAACTGTGGGTCCCCTTCTTTTTCTCTCCCTCTTAAAAAACTATGAGAATGAAAGTGAGAGTAACGCTATTGCATGAATCACTTTGCACTTGCTCTAATTTAGAAAACAAGAAAATTATTTGCAAATTTTATTACTTTAAATACTACAAGTGACAAATGATGTGGGACACATCTTAATAGAGTGTAAACATCAGTGCACTGTAACATTGTGCTTGAAACCTCTGATACAGACAATCACCTCAGAGACTGTGCTTGTCAAATTAGCCTTGTAGATAAGGATCCTAAATGGTCTAGTCCAGAGGTTAGCAGACCTTCTCTGTAAAGAGCCAGAGAGTAAATATTTTTGGCTTTGCTGGCAATATAGTTCTCTGCCACAACTACTGAACTGTGCCTTTGCATTGTAAAAACAGTTACAGACTATCATTAATGCGTGTGGCTGTATTCCAATACAACTTGATTTACAAAAATAAACAGTATGCTGATTTTGGCTCATGGGGTGTAGTTTGCTAACCCCTTGTTTAATCTGCCATTTTTTCCTCCTTACTACTTCATATTCTCTGGCTGGTATTTGAAAAATGGTTCTCATTGTATAGATGAGGAATTTAAAGCTTAGAGAAGTTAAATGACTTGTCCATGGACAAGTCACAGGAAATTTGGGATTTGACCCCAGTTCTGGTTGGTTCCCAAGCCATCCCTCGTACCCTGCCACTATACCACATTTGGGCCCTTCTCTGCATATCAGAACAGGCACATGTTGGAACCAGAAGTCCACTTTGGTAGTACAGCAAATGCACCCAAAGGACTCCTTGTGAGAAACGAAATTTCAAACTGCTCATTGAAAATTGAAGAGCTAGGTTATGGTCCTTCTTCCTCTACCTGGGAATTATTTTCTCAATTTATTTCTAGAAATAAGAAGGCTGTCTTTTTTTTACCTTGGACCTCCTGGCTAGTATCTTTTTAGGTTTGTCAAATTCTGACATGGGCTTTGCCTTTGAGTCTCAGCCCAAGGAAACCAGCTGTCCTTGCATGCTAACAAGAAATTTTTCTTGGATCATTTGTTCTCCAACCTGGGCCACTTCTGAGGCCATTTCTGACAAAGACTTTCCTTCCTCACAGACCAGCTCCTATCCTACAAACTCTGAAAGGGCCTTTGAAGCCAACACTGTTTACCAATTTGTTCTTAAAAGTGTCAGAACTGTAATCAGACGAGGTCAAGCAACAATTCTCACAGCTGTTATAAAACATTGCTAATTGCTCTACAGGCTTAAATAGAAAACACAGCACTGCAGCCTGGAAATGGTAATTATTGTGACTCAGGTTTCTTGGCCTAAATTCCCTGGCTACATGTTCCCTTCCAGCCAAAGGGGAAAAAAATTAAAAAAAAAAAAAAAAAAGAGCAAAACACTAAGTATCCCAACTTTAACAATAATACAACCGTACGAAGTATTCACGACATAAAGAGTCTCCCTGATTCCTAAAATTGGGATCCTTTGTCAAGAAGGCAGTGCAGATCTCATGAGTGGAAGGAAACTCTGAAGATTTGGATTCTCTACCTCAGTTAAGAAATATTGATTGCAACCCACAAGAAGGCTTTCACTTAACCACATTTTAAAAAGCTTTCATAAATATTGCAATAAAGTGAAATTCATTGCTAGTTAAACTCTAACACCAGCATGAGCTTATTTATCATCCAGATGACTGAGCTTCTGGGAAGAGGAAACAGAGAGACAGTAGGGGATTTATATAGCACATCTTGAAATATCTTTCTGCAAGGTAATAAAGGCCATGCTCCACATTCGAATCTCAAGGCCAATAAACAATTTTCAGAAAAAGAAAAATAAAGGTGGTGGAAATATAGTACACTGGGAAATTCTATTTACACTATAGTCAATTATTGCAGTGTTCAGCTTTATTATAAACCTTTTTTTTCCCATTAAGCATAGCTTGTCAGAAATCCTATACCAAGGGAATAAAATGTCAGGATGGTGTCCAAATCATTATAGCATATTCCTCATAACAGATTCTTACTTCTAGAAACTCTAAATGATTTGTGACAGTATTCATGGCATTTGAAAGTAAAATTAGTCAAGTGAGATTTTTTAATGAAGAATCTTTGATAAGGAGTGCTGTTTGAGTTAAGCTGCTGACACATATACCTGAATTTTTTTCCTGCCATGCTTTCATTCACGAAGTGAAAAGTCCTGTCCAAATCTGTGCCATGGGTATCTTTGAATAGGAGACTGCTTTAATAGAGCTTATATCCCTAAAGTTATCAAAATAACAACAGTTTAAAAGGAAAGAGAGGAAAAATTATTGGTATAGAATTTCCATTTCATTTGAAGTGCCATTAACTTTTTAAAAAGCTTTTATTTATTTTATTTATTTGAGAGAAAGAAAGAAGGAGAGAGAGAGAGCAGGGGGAGCTGTGGGGCTTGATTCATGATCCTGAGATCATGACCTGAGCTGAAATCAAGAGTCGCCCCAAAGTGTCATTAATTTTAAGGTGAAATGAAAAATAGTCAGTTGAAGAAATCAGGTTAGAGGGAAAACAAAGAGAGAAAAATATAAAACAGAGAGAAGTTGATATACAAAGTACACATACTGTACATTCATTTTCTAGAGGCCACAGATTTTGCTCTGAGCTTCTTAGTTTCCCAAACAAAAAGGGTGGATAGTCACATAATTCTGGGCTCATAAAATAAACATTATATAAAGCAGTTGCGCACGATAGATGTAAGTTTTTGGTACCATGACAGAATGGTGAGAAATTTGTCCTATGAGATCTTAAACTGTTGAATAATAAACTGTATCCTCAAAAACATTATGGCAGTAAGTGTAGTAAAATATCTCATCGAGCTTATTCTCCTACTATCTCTCAGTCTAGGTCAGTGGCAAATTGGCACAGCACAATTCAGCCAAAGCAGCTGTATAAGAGGAGGCCTAAGTTGTTGCTCTGTAAACGATGAGACTATGGTTTCTCTTTGATCCTGTTGCTCTCTTTTTCTGTCTGCCCTATTACCTGGTGTCTCACTTTTCATACTTGTCTTATACAATCCCTTAGGCTTACCAAACAGAACCTGCCATAGGAAATACAAGTAGAGAACCCACTTTCATTATAGAGTTATGGTCATGGTGGGGCCTAATTTGCATATGTGTATATATACATAGTGTGTGTGTGTGTGTGTGTGTGTGTGTGTGTGGGTGTGTGTGTGTGAATGTGTGTGTTTGGAACTTTAGGAGGTCAAGGTAAGCAGCTAGTGTTCTTGGGAATATAAAGAAAATTTAGCCAGTACAGTATAGTCCTGGCTTATGCCTGTCATCCTGGTGTAATTACAGTAGTGCCCTCTTTTATGCTTAAAAATATCTCAGTTTGGAAGCTAAGTAATGTGGTCACCTTATCTCTGGATGCACTAGAATCAAAGGAGGGAAGCTAGTGATGTTGTCAATTAGTTCCCCCCAAGGCCAATGGGCCAATTACTGGGGAACATGGCAGAAATTTCATGACAGAAGAAATAGTTAACTTGCGGGATTAAAGCTACCTTTGAATGAACCTAAAGAATTGGAGTCACTGGGCAGCCAAATTATCTCTATCGTATCAGAGGTTAAGTCCCTTTCCACTGGGAACAGGAAGAGCTCTGTCTTTGATGGAGATATGAAAACTTGGATCCAGCAGCTGATTAGGAACTGCAGCACCATTTATAGCATCATCAACACAAGAGGACAGGATGGTATCGAGAGGTGGTTGAGATAGAGGCAGTGGCATTTAATGTCTTAAAGCAAGATCAGAAAGGTCATGTGCCAAGGAGGGATATTATGGGAAGAGAAGACGAGAATCTTCCTTGAAACTATATACATCCCTAATTACTACTTAAGGTAAGAACTATAGCTAGTGCCCCTGATTTGAATGTATGTGTGTGTGCATGTGTATGTGTATGAGCGAGATTGAGAGTGAGATAGAGAACAAAAATGAAAAGAGAAAACTGGGGTTGGAGCAATGACAGTTTGTTGGTGATTAATTTGGAAACCCAGGAAAAACACTGAGATGGGCAAACATTCCCTTCAGGGAATAAGTGCTAGAAACATACTTGACTTTAAAATCAGTTTAGGAAACAATGCAACAAAGCTTAAGAGGAAAGATTTTTACTATTTTATTTAGAATCCTGTGTTAAAATCCTGTTTTTTCAAGTGTAAATTTACTGCTTTGTTCTCAACTAGCAAAAAGAAAGAGAGAAGTAAAAACTCAAATGATAAGTAAAGCAGGTATAAATATAGACCATAAGGGTGGGTCATGCTTACATGGGGACAGATGACCTTGGCCTAGATAAGGCAAAGGACATGTATTTGTGTCCCATACATAAGGACCAAAGCCTCAAAAAATTATTTAGTAAACATCTGGAGAAGTAGATGTTTGCTGGGCTTCTTCTTTTGAGGGGCTTTATTGTGTCAAAACAATTATCTAGTAGAAATCAGAATCCAATACTTCTAGCCTGGGTGAGCAAAAAGTTTGAATTTACATAGCTCATGTGGTATAGGCACTCCAGACAAGAAAGTAACATAAAAACATACCCAAGAAAATTGATGTTAGGGATCCTGGCAGAAGGAAGTGAGAATGGCCCCATGTGACATACTCAAAGTACAGGGCTCATAGGGCTCCCAAAGGTAAGCAATCCATAGTGAAATTGAGTTCACAATAAAAAAAAAAACCAACCAAATCTGAGTTCACGGATGATATGAAAGAAGATAATCAATACTCTAACACAAAGGAAATAGTAGAACATTTCGGAAAAGAGTATACATTAATATACTTAGAATAAAGAAACAAAAGAAAAACTAGAAACTATAATAAAAATGAGTCCAAAATAACAGAGTATACAGTAAATGGGTAGGCAAAAAACAGTTTTGAAAGAAGCTAAATAGAAATTGTAGAAATAAAAAAATCCTATTTGAAATTAAAAACTCCGTGGGTGAGTTAAATCACAGATTAGATACAACTGAAGGAAGACTGAGAGAATTGGGAGATCAGTATGAGGAAATCACCCACAATACAAATCTCAGAGAAAGAAAATATGGAAAAGCAGCTAAGAGATCTGAGGGAGAGCATGAGAAAGTATAAAGTGAATCTAATGTGAGTTCTTGTAGGACGGAACAGAGAGAGTGAAAAAGAACCCCCCCCCCCCAAATAACGTTCTAGAAGAAATTTTCCATATTTGAAAAAAGAATTGAATCCTCCAATTGAAGAGGTGCCTTAAGTCCTGAACAGGATAAATAAAAACCTACACACAGTGTAGGAAACTAGAAACATCAAAGAGAAAGATCTTAAAATCAATCCAAGGAAAAAGGAATTTTCTCTGACAGAGGAATCATAACTAGATTGGTATGCTTCTCAAAAGTGGCAATGGATGGCAGAACACAATGGGAGAACATATTCTTGTTTTCAAGGGAAGTTCTATACTTCACTTAAAAATGAGGATAAAATGAAGATATTTTCAGAGAAAGAATTAAGGCATTTACTGTTCATAGACTTTTATAGGGAATTACTAAAAATCACTCTTCAGTTAAAAAAAAGAGAAAAAAAGAGAAAAAAAAAAAAAAAGAAATGAACCCAAAAGGAAGGAATGGCAAACAGGAAAAGATAGTAAGTAAAACAATTGTAAATATATGAATAAATCTAAATAAGTGTTAACTGCAAAAATAGAAATCTTGTAGGAGATCCTCATTTTAGGGATAGAAAACCAGATGGAACCAAAATATTAAACAACATGGAAGAAGGAGTGATTTAAAATGAAGCATTCCTAAGTCCTTGTATTATTTAAAATGGGGAAGAAGATAGTGATTAGTTTTAAATATCATTGAGTCAAATAAACATTATTGACTCAAATTATTGAGTCAAACATAAACAAGGGTAAATCAAAATAAAAATAGAATGTCTGTTTTGGTACCAATAGAGAAGGTAAGAATAATAAATAAAATTTTAACATTCCAGCAGGAAGACTGGAAAGAGAGAAAGAAGCAAAGGAAAAGAAAGTTAATAGAAAATATGAAATAATTTAGCACTCACAACAATGTAAATTATATGAATTCATATGTTAAAAGAAAATGTCTTACATTATTCAATAATCGAAAACAAAGAAAAACCATCAGTAGTAAGATGTTTACAAGAGGCAAGCTAGTGACACAGTTGGAAACAAAAGGTATAGAAAGATCAGCCAGGGATGACAACAGCTTTTGATTGGCTACTCAGCAGTCATTTTATTTTGTTATTATTATTTTTAATTTATTTAAATTCACTTAATTATCATATAGTGTATTATTAGTTTCAGAGGTAGAGTTCAGTGATTCATCAGTCTTATATAATACCCAGTGCTCATTACATCACATGCCCTCCTTAATGCCCATCACCCAGTTACCCCTGACCCACCCCCCTCCAGCAACACTCAGTTCTTTTCCTATGATTAAGAGTCTCTTGGGTGCCTGGGTGGCTCAGTTGGTTAAGCCACTGCCTTCGGCTCAGGTCATGATCCTGGAGTCCCAGGATCGAGACCCGCATCGGGCTCCCTGCTCAGCAGGGAGTCTGCTTCTCCCTCTGACCCTCCCCCTCTCATGTGCTCTCTCTCTCATTCTCTCTCTCAAATAAATAAATAAAATCTTTAAAAAAAAAAAAAAGAGTCTCTTATGGCTTGTCTCCCTCTCTGATTTCATCTTTTATTTTCCCCTCCCTTCCCTTATGCTCCTCTGTTTTGTTTCTTAATATGATAATTGTCTTTCTCTGATTGACTTATTTTGCTTGGCATAATCCCCTCTAGTTCCATCCATGTCATTGCACATGGCAAGATTTCATTTTTTGATGGCTGTGTAATAGTCCATTGTATATATATACCGCATCTTTATCCATTCATCTGTCGATGGACATATGGGCTCTTTCCATAGTATGGCTACTATGGACACTGCTGCTATAAATATTGGGGTGCAGGTGCCCCTTTGGATCACTACCTTTGTACCTTTGGGTTAAATATTTAGTAGTCAGCAGTCATTTTAGATGCCCTTCTCAGACATTTTCCTTGATGTCAGAGCCCTTATCTCACTTTAAAAGATGCAAGTACTGGCTTTTCAGATGACTAGTCTCTTTCAAAACCAGCATTGACCCGTGCAGGTCTGCTGGTCTTCCTGTATATAACTCTTGCCTAGATCATTCAGTAGCCTTGTCCATTCTGACATTATGATACTTCCCTCCTCCTCTCCCCATTTTAAAAAGCGGAGTTCTATGTTTTTGATACTATTTTACTACGAGAAATTTAATATTTATTTTTAACTGTGCTATTTTATTGCAACTGTTTTCATTAATATTGTAGTTGCATATGCTTTCTACTAGGTGGAGCTTCTAGGAAGGCCATTGTTTTTCTGATGTAAAGGCACAGATTCAGTAGGCAAAACTTCTTCCTGTTTGGAACACAGATACCTGTAGGTGGGGGTCACTATTTTGTAACTGTGAGGATGAAAGCCATATGCTAAGGATAGTAGAAGAAGATGCTAGAAAGAGCCAGTGTCCTGAATTTCTTAAGCAATGGAACAAGCCTTAAGATAAATGACCTTGCTAAATGAAAAAAAAAATTTTTTATCTGGCTTAAGCCGTGCTGGTTGAGTTTCTTTTATATTCAACTGAATATAATCCTGATACAAGCAATATATTCTAAACACGATTAGGCATTAATGAATAATAATAATTTGCATTTTGATAGAGCTCAAGGACTTTCACATCCCCCTTTAAACTTGATATTCACCAGAACTCTGAGGTGAGTGCAATTGTTGGTACTTCCCTCATTTTCTAAAAAAATATTTTATTTATTTGAGAGAGAGAGAGGGCAAGAGAGAGAAAGCATGAGTGGGGTGGAGGGGCAGAGGGAGAGGGAGAAGCAGGCTCCCCGGCAAGCAGGGAGCCAGGGGCTGGATTCCAGAACCCTGGGATCGTGACCTGAGCCCAAGGCAAACACTTAACCGACTAAGCCACCTAGGTGTCCCTTATTCTCATTTTCTGAATGATATCATTTAAGTTTTGAGAGATGAGTGATTTTTCTCAGGGTCACTTAGCCAGTCTTTGGCAAAGTGACACACAAACCCACATGTCCAAGTTTCTAGTACAGTGCATTTCCACAACACCAACTGATAAGGTGGTATGCACATTTGCAGTTAGGCAGCGGTTTACCCACATGCTCTCACCAACTCTGAGTTCAAACCCACAGAAAGTATAAGGCTCATATGACTGTTGAATTTGACTTTTCACAGCTAAGTATAAATAGCCACCCAGAATAATAGGTTTCATTCTGGTCTCCCATTACCAGCAGGGTTTGCCTCTGCTTGGGTGAGCTGATTCCTAGCTACAGCTTTAGGGCGGTACATGCACCAAGTGTGTGAGCTGTGTTGGGGTTTGTTTCTTCTCTCCTCCCCTCCTTATAGATCATGGTCTCTATTCAGGTGAGATGATTCTGCTTAACAGAATATTCTTGGTGTGGTTTTCAAATAAATCAATACTTCCCATGTAAGAAGAAAAATCATAGGGAGGAGTTTTTTTATGGGGCAAGTTGTTTGCAAATGTAAAATGTGTCATTGAGATTTTAAAATCAAACATTCAAAGCTCTTTTCAGAGTTAGAAAGTTTTCTTTAAAATAGAAACACACAGGGGCGCCTGGGTGGCTCAGTCCTTAAACGTCTGCCTTTGGCTCAGGTCATGATCCTGGGGTTGTGGGATTGAGCCCCACACTGGGCTCCCTGCTCTGCAGGGAGTCTGCCTCTCCTTCTCCTCCCTGCTTGTGCTCTCTCTGGCTAACTCTCTCTCCCTCTCTCATTCTCAAATAAATAAATAAATAAAATTTAAAAAAAGAGAGAGAGAGAGAGAAACACACAGTTTAGGTCAGTACTTTTTTCTTTTTTAAAAAATTTTATTTATTTTTTTGACACAGAGAGATACAGCGAGAGAGGGAACACAAGCAGGGGGAGTAGGAGAGGGAGAAGCAGGCTTCAATCCCAGGACCCTGAGATCATGACCTGAGCTGAAGGCAGATGCTTAACGACTGAGCCACCCGGGTGCCCCTAGGTCAGTACTTTTCAACATTCAGCATACAACAGATTCATCTGGAGGACTTAAGACAGAATGTTGGGTCTTACCCCCAGATTTCCTGATGCTGTGGGCCTGTGGTGGGTCCAAATATTTGCATTTCTAACAAGTTCTTGGATGATGCCGATGCTGCTGGTCCAGGCAGAACTGAATTAGACCAACCAAAGTCCATGCATGTTGGAGTTGGAGGAAGAATGAAGTTGTTTCCAGCTCCCCTCTTAGTTGGATATGTCAGATGTTTTGCCCAAGGTTACATGCCAAGTTAATGGCAGACTCTATCTTAAACTTTAAATTTTGTAATGCCCACTTAGAGCCGGACCTTTCTATATTCATTGCTCTGCTGTTCAGCAAATTTATGGATTTGCTTTACTCTCTTCTAGAATATAACAATAATTATGGTAATATATAATATATGTTATACATAAACATAAGTAATAATGTTTCTATACATACATAATGTGTGTATATGTTTGTGACTTTCTAGCAAGATTTATGATTTGAATTCAATTTGAGCATATTATGTTAATAAGGCAAACAAATAATTCAGTGGCTCAGATGAGTTTCAAATTCTTTTGTGCTTTGAAACAACCTAGTAAGAATAATACAGTTTCCCCCCTTTTTTTAATTTCCATCATTATACATCTGAACAATGCTCACCTCTGCTTAGTGTTGCTCTCTTGCAATCCGTGCTGCTAAAAGATGAAGAGTAGGAGTACTAAAGACACTTGAGTAATCTGACCACTTCTTACTAACCTGAACATTGCTGTATTTCTCAGCAGGCAGCAAGTGATTGCCTAAACCAGCGGTCAGCAAACTTTTTTCTGTAGAGAGTCAGATGATAAGTATTTTAGGCTTTGTGGGCCATGCTGTCTCTGCCACAGCTACTCAACTCTGCTGTTGCAGTGTGAAAAGTGTAATAGACAATACATAAATAATGAGCATGGATGTGTTCCAATAAAACTTTATTTGTGGAGACTGAAATTTGAATTTCATATTTTCACATGTCACAAAACAATATTCCTTTTTTGGTGTTTTTTCAAGCATTTAAAAATGTAAAAGACATCCTTAGCTTGTGGGCCATACAATGGGCAGCAGGTTGATTTTGGCTTTCAGGCTATAGTTTGCTGACCACTAAATCCAAGCTCTTCCTTCCTCCCTCCCTCTCTCACAACCTTTTCCTTCCCCTAGGGGGTTTAAGGGCCACAGTACATTTCTTTTCTGCCATTAAAATTCCATTCCTAGTAGTTAAGACGTAAAAGAAGATTCAACTTGAAACAAACTAAAACCACAAGGAGATGTCACACTAATTTGGCAAAGATAAGGTATAGGAGAGGTTATAATCAATGCTAAGTCAGGGACCCTTAAAAAGAGCTCTCTCATATTGGTGAAAATTGGTACATTTCCAGAAAGCATTTCATTTATCTGTATGCCTCAAAGATTTTAAGAAGTTCATACTCTTTTACCCAGATTATTTTAGAAAAAAATTCATCCTAAAGAAATAGCCAGGAATAGGCACAAAGGTTAGTTGTTTCCTAATGAACAAAGATAGGGGTAAATATGTTTATGAAAGTGTTATTTATAATAATAAAAAATTTGAGTTTAATGTCCAACCGTAGGTGAGACAGAGCAAGGGTTGGACTAGGGTTCCCTCAACCCTGACGAAAAAATCCAGTGTTCCTTGAATGTCTCCATAAGGAAAAAAAAAAGCGACAACTCTACACCTCTTGAGTAGCCTATCTTACAGGAATGGAGAGGGAGGATGCTTACTACAAAGACTCGCAAAGACCAGACCAAAGCAGTCTGTGCCAAGATGGACCCCAGCACTGACCTTTCAAGGACTTTTCCCCCTTATTATAATACTAAAAATTACACCCAGGGGTGGAGATTTAACATGTTAATTAGACATGAGACACAGGAAGAAGCATGACATTTAAATGCACAGGTGCTAATAAATCCTGCCTCTACAGGCTTAGGCATCATCCTTTTCCCACCTAAGTTTCTTTAAAAAAACTCTCCCTGACCTCTCCTCAGAGAGCCAGGCTGAGAACAATTTCCTTTGTGCTGCCCCCCTCGTGCTGGAGCATAAGCCCTGATAAAGCCTTGCCTGGAACACTGTTTGGCCTCTCGTCAATTTCTATTGGTTAGAGAGCTCAGAACCGGGTACAGTATCCTAGAGAACTGGCTAATAGATTTTAGTTTATCCATGCAATATTAAGAGTGACAATCTCTTTGTGTAGTACTAAGGATAATGTTTTTTTCTTGTTTACACTTTCCCGTCTTCTTCAGGTTTCCCACAATGAGTATACATGACTTTTAAAATCAAGCAAGATTATAATTAGTTAACAAATGACAAATAACAGAAAATTCCATATAATAATCAGAGCTAATATTTCTGTGCCTTAAGCTTTTTTGTTTGTGTTCATGATGGCTAGTGTGGATCTAAAGTCCTCCAAAGTTCTCATCTCATTGGCATATATGTGAATCTTCCAAAGCATTACACCTGTTTTTCTACCTTGATGTGCCTTCTCCCATCTTCACAGTTCTGCTCTAGCAATTCCTATGGCTTTTTCCAGGAAGCACCTTTTTTTTCCCACCAGGGGTACAATTCTTCTACTGGGAATAAGGTGGTTCTCCATTCTCAGTTCTTAAAATGCTCCTGGTGTTTGCAACTCTTTTAATTTGAACTGGTTCTTTCATTTCCTATAGCCCTTGTTTTTTGAGGAAATCCAGTTCCCTGGGGCTTGGGCTAAAGGAAAATATAAATATCCACATAGTTCTGTATCCAAATGATCTCTCCCCTCTGCAATAGAACATTCATTCTCTACCGAACGCGGGCTCCTCAATTTACTTGTTCTGTAGAGGGCAGGATGCCCGCCCAACTTGGAACCTTCCTGAGAGTTAAGTGGGAGCCTTTACATTTCCTCTTTATTTCCCCTAATATTTTATTGTGTAATATTTGTTTTCTACAAGAGATCTTGTTAGGTTTCCATGAAAATGAGTCCCTCAAGGGAATAATTGAATAACAGAGTTGAAAGAGACTTTAAACCAGTGTTTTCTAACATTTTTTTCACATCATGGCAAACATATAAAATGAAGATAATTTTACAACACACTGGAATAAATGGAAAAGCATGGTTGAGGTTAGAAATGCCTGGCCTAGAAGCTCTTGCTGTCTAAGACCAGGCCCAGTCATCGTGAGGGTTGGTGAAAGTCTTGGCACACTTGTGACCTATTTGAGACATACCAGAGTGCCATAGTATAGCAGTTGGGCTGCTCTGCCTTAAAGATCAGCTAGTCCCTTAACTCTCACTCCCTCTGCTTTATAGATTAAGAAAATGAGACTCATTTTAAGACCTCAATGGCACCATGAAGCTGAGACTTTGAGCCAGTGATCTGGGGAAATGGAAGAGCTGGGGACTGGGAGGCACTCTATCTCTCCACCTTCACTCATTCATTTAACCTCCTATTTAGAATTTTCTAATTTTTTTTTTCCCCCTAACAAATACTTGTCTCATTATAAGGACAGACTCCAAGCTGCTTTCAAAAGGAAATAGGGGAAAAGTGGATCTAACTGTTAAATCCTATAATGTTCCTCCTGCTGGCAAGGTAAGGTAAAGGTGTTGTGCTTTTCTCTTATAGATTTAGTAGCAGAAACTAAAGATTTGTCTCAGTTGTAGATCTTGGGTACTTATACAAAGTGAACAGTTTATGTAAAATATGAACTTCCTGTGAGAAGAAAATACACTAAGGATCACCCACTTAGGATTACCAGGCTCAGAGGGTTAGTTAAAAAGACCAAGTGCCCTCTGCCCCTGACCAAAGTGCCTGCTCTCAGGAACCTGAAGGAAGGCACTGAAAGTAGCTCAGAAAAACCCCAATGGCAGTTCTCAAATGGTTATTAATGCCTTTTCCTGCATGCTTTGGAAGACACAGAAAGCAAAGCTAAAGCTCCTAACTCTCTTCTCTGGAGATCCAGTCATTGAACCAGAGACTTTGGCTTTTGCAAGCATCACCTGAGGTTTTTGAAGTACATTTCAGATTCTTTGCCTTTAAAAATAGACAGATGATAGGCAGAGGGGCAGGGGAGGAGGTGTGAGTCTCAGGCTTCAAGTGAATGAGATCATTCTGCAGCCTTCCCATTTCCCAGACTGCAGATGTCACAAGGTGAGAATGAATCCTCAACCTGTTCTGGTTTCCAAGTTACAATCCCTATGCTTTTTCCCTACTCCCCTTAGGGAATCTGTGCAGTCTGCAAAACCTCTTGACAGACAATCATTCTTACAGGCAGCAGACACACACACATTACCCCACTGAAACTCTCTTACCCAAGAGTTGAAAGCTCTTACGCATAACAGGTTTAAGTATAAACATATGTTTTTGCCATTCATCACTCCCCCCCACCCCTTTAAAGAAGCCATATGTGATCATGTTCTGGGAGGCAACACAATCTACAGCAGGTGGGCTCTTTAATTGGCCTGCTAGGGGAGTAGCTAAAGTTGGGTTCAAAAGGTATTGACCTTCTGGGTTTGGTTAGCAGGAGTTTGTGAATGGGGTTATAAAATCTAAACAGAGAGCTGGCCTGCCTCTCAGACCCATAGGGGAACAGTGGAAGCCAATGTGAATATTTCAGGGGAAGTGATAGAATGTGAAGAGGCTGTGATCCTGAAGGCCAACAATATTTAGCTATAAAAATATTCCTATTTATCCCCACAACAGTCCTATGTATGGCCCCATGGATTCACTCTGGAACTTTACATTCTTTCATTCATCTGCCTTCTGGGAACACACTAGGGCAGGGCTGACAGTGACTAAGCACGTGGAGGCTTGGGGGTTGCTGGCTAAGCCACCAAGGTTAATGGCAGGGCCAGTACATTCTTGCTCTCATATCTTGGTTATTCCTGTTTTGATCAGAAACTAAATCATAAAAAGATAATGTCAGAGCAATGTCTA
Source organism: Phoca vitulina (assembly GCF_004348235.1). Taxonomy (NCBI): domain Eukaryota; kingdom Metazoa; phylum Chordata; class Mammalia; order Carnivora; family Phocidae; genus Phoca; species Phoca vitulina. The sequence goes on along the minus strand of NW_022589770.1, from coordinate 13,136,658 downwards.
CACAGCAAAGGAAAGTAGTGATAAGGTGATGGCTGATAAGTTTTATCAAAAGCAAACCCTGTAATCCAAGGCCAAATTATCCTTTGAGGTAGCCTACATCATTGAAATTAGGTGGATGATGAACAATTTGCTTTGTACTCTTGGAGAATCAGCTTATCTGTTGTGAATGCTTTCAAGATGGGATTCTTAAAACTCATTAATTCAACTAATATGTATTGAGCTCTTGCTCTCTGCAAGGTGCTGGAAACAAAACAGTAAGGCAGATTCAGACCTTGCTCTCAGCAGTTTATGGTCTAGAAAAAGAAACAGATTTGTTAAAAGGTCATCTAGATTCTCTCTGATAGTTGTTATGGGAACACATAGGAAGAGTACTCAGACCAATCTTGGTTGTGGTTGTCAGTGTTGGGAGCGGGTAGTTCAGGAAGGTTTTCTGGAGGAATAGCTAAGCTGAAAGATGAAGGATAGATAAGAGTTATGTGGTTGAAGAGAGAGGAGAAAAAAATGTTCTAACATTGGAGTCTGTTCAGTTGTTTGGGGGTTGAATCAAGGAGGATGTCTCAGGATCTGCTGAGAGTTCACATATGTGAGGCAGAAGCAGGAAGGGAAAAAATCATCAAGGATCTTTGTGTCCAGTGGTTAGTTCCATTCTACTTAGACTGTAGACTAATCCCTTTTAGCCTAGAAAACTGCATTTGGGGTTTCTATATATTGTTTCTATGCCATGTTTTTAAAGCTCTGTCCATTATCTTAGTGTAAAGAGATATGCATTAATGGTCTGGGCAAGGGGACATCAATTAACAACTTTTCTCAAAATAGAAAATAAGCAACTGATGGAGACACCTGAAACAAAGATAGAGATAAGAGCTTTTGGGTATCCACATTGTACTGAGACAGGTGGAGTTTCTCGGGATGAGAAAGTTTGAAAGTTTCAAATTTTTCATAAGCAATCATTGTCAAGAATTTAGCTCAGCCCCTATTTTATTGTATCTCATTTTCAGATTACATGCTCGTATTAATTTCTGGAGGAAAATATTAAGGATAAATGATAAGCTTTCCAGATGGTTATAATGGTAATTGGCATGAGTTTTATGTAAGTGAACCACATTTTTGCAGTTTTCTCCTCCTGCTTTTGTTAGTGCTTTAGGAATAATAATCATTGTTATCGTTGGCAGATTTCCCAGATTCTACCTTAATTTAACAATAACAACAATAACAACAATAATAATACCTGACATTAGTAGAACACTGTACAGATTGCAATACAGGTTTATAAACTAGAATTCTAACCTCTCCCATTTCCATGATGCATGTCACCTACATGTACATGTGATTAAAAAAGAAATCCTGGATCTAGTTTCTCAGAAAGTATCCAGGCCATAGTAACATATTTAAATGTGCCTTGGATTTGAAAAAAGGTCAGTGATTTTTATTTTCTCACCTAAAAGTTCTGTTTCTCATTAAGGCAAATTATTGGCTTCCTCTGTTATATCTTGGAGAAGCATTAGTTTCTACTACACTGCCATTGGTTGCAAAGCCTCTGATTTACCCAAGAGGAGTAGAAAGGAAAAGAATGGTTTAAAACTTCTGGGATATAAAGTTATTTTTACCAATATCTTTGAATTTTCTGATTCCTTACTAGGTCTACTTACATGAACCTTGCAACCATCAAAAGAACAGGAAAAAAAAAAAGGAATCATGCTTTATTATTACTGTATGTGGACCATTTATTGAACTATATGTTAGGCATGTGAGAGAGATTATTTTAATACTTACAATAAGGCTGCAGGTAGTTCTGTATTTCCATTTCTAATGAAACACTTTCAGAGATTAATTGCTGACATCTATACCGCCATCATAATTGACACATGTGGTTTTCAAGCCTCTTTCCACCATGCCATCCTCAAAGGTTTCTCACTCCAAGGTGACTTGTTTCAAATCATCCAGAGCATTTGATGTGCTAAAACTTATTGGAACCTCTGAACAACAGGTTGGAGGCTGCAGAACTAGAGCAAAGGGAAATGCAAAATCGCTCTATTAAAATGACAAATATTCCAGATATAGCTAATTAGTATGATAACCTATGCGTAAAAGAGAATTGTAAAATTAGTGAGATCAGCCTTGCAATGCCATTAACCATATTATAACTCTTCACATGATTTTCCCCCCACCATGAAATGGTCTTGCAAATGCCTGATCTCAGTTTGCTTTATCATATGGTGCAGCTCATCAGTGCCACACACTACTGTGAATACTGTGGTTCTCACAGTGGGATATTTTTTATCTCTGCAAATTGGTAAATTAAAATAATTCCACCTAGGGCGATCCTGCACCAAAAATATGCTGGCGACCTTGACAGCAGCTCTATTTTATCCCTTTCACTTGCTTTTCCCTAATTTTCTTTTTCATTTCTGTTCTGAATCACCTATTCTAGGATATAAAGACTCAGGCAGATTAAGAGGCCAGTCCTGTTTATTCTGAAAGCTTTCTCTAAGAGGTAGGCTACTGGAAAGGAAGAGAGCTTTATTTGATGGAATGCTGAAGTCGACAGACAGTAGGTTAAAGTTAAGCCATTACAGTTCTTCTAAGAAGGAGCACTTGGGGGCCAGCAGGTTTGGAAAAGCTGGGAGAACAGAAGCACAAATTACTTCTACAAATTAGGCTAGAGACAGTCAGTACATTCAGTCGTTGCCATGAAGCTAACATGAAGGAAGAAAGGAGCAAAGTCAGGTTCTCTGATTACAGAGAGTGTTTGGGGAAGGTGGCCAGTTTGGGTTGGCACCAGCAAATGACAGCACAAGTCCTTTGAATTCTGTCTTCTGCTTGCTCTTCCTCTCTCATCTGAACACTTCCTTCCTCCGTTTTGTACATTTCTACCTTGTAGCCTTTTATGGCAATTCCATCTTCTGAAAAGATTTCAAATTTGAGCCAGAAAGCATGTAGTACTGGAAGCAAAAGTTCTAATTAATGAACTTGGGTTTTGTGAAGTGCGTGTGGGAAGAGGAACTGATTTATGTAAAATACATTGTTGACCCATGATAGCCTGTGATGTTTGCCATCATGTTACATGTTTTCTGATTTTACTTTGAGTTGAATTTGGTTTGTCATAGTTCAAGAAGACAGAATGTGCACACTGTCTGATACATAAGGAGCTCTCAAATGACAGAAAGATAAATGAATAGATAAACTGATCATGCCTGAATGCAATTAAGATATGCTAAAATAAGTGGAGATCTTGTTTTAATCATAAATAAGGAATAAAATGTAGTTTGCAGGGGAAAGATACATGCATTCATTCATTAACTCACTAACTCATCAGATCATTCACTCATTCATTTTACACATGGTATTTATTTTATAAAAAACTATTTTGTGCTAAACTCTGTGTTAGATTCTGAATACAGAGTGGAAAGTAGAATAGAGATGGTGCTCACCCTCCGAGAGTTTATATTCTAGTGGGGACAATCAGTATCAATTTATAAATTGATAAAAGTGAAGGTAATTTTCAGTGTTATTAGATGGGTGATATTGAGATAATGCAGTTATTAAGGAAGACTTGTTTGGGGAGACCTGCAGGAAAAGAAGGAGCCATGCCAAGGGCCAGAAGCAGAGAGTTGCACAGAGGTGGAGGGTCTGGACAAATACCCTTAAGCAGGTGGTATTCTAAGACTGAAATACTCTTAAGCTTGTGGTGTTCTAGGACTGAAAGAGGAGAGCATGACCGGAGTGGGCTGAGCTAGGGGAAGCTGGGCTGGGAGGGGCTGAACAGGGGAACACACACCAGATTGTGGGCAGGGTTGTTTAGAGAGACCCCACCTAACAGCACATTGTATTGTCAAAACTTATTTGTAAGATCATTGCAGGAAACTTGGAAGACATTTACTCAAGAAAGAACATTATATATGATCAGCTGGACAGTCTGCAAAAATCCACCTAACTTGTCATATCACTATAGCCAAACCACCAAAGATTATGGTTTTAGTAGAGCAGGCATTGCACAATTTGCACAGTGTGGAGACCCCCTGTCTTTGTACGTCCAAAAGCTCCAGCACAGAACCCCTCCATAGTGATTCCAAATATAAGCTGACTATTGTTCAGATCAATGTTCATCATGCTTATCATGCTAAAGCCTGCCATTCCTATTCTACCAGTAGTTTTTCTGTTCTTTTTAAAAATTTTGTTCTGTTCTGTTTGTAATCATTAAGAACACATTTAGAGTTTTACCAAATGTCTTCTTTTTGTAATTATTAAACCGTAATGGTGGAGAACTTTTTGTTAAGAAAATGGGGATAGGGTGTTATTTCAATAGCTATTCTCCTAGGTTTCTTATCCCTATGCCCCAACTTCCCTCACAGCTGGGGCCCCTCATCTTCGTCTGTGGCTCAGCCCATGTCTGGGTTCAATTACTAGGGCTGCCAGATGTAGCAAACAAAAATACAAAATGCCCAGTTTAATTTGAATTTCAGATAAAGAAACAATTTTGAAATACATGTCCCATACAATATTAAAGATTTACTAATACTAAAAAAAATGTTTATCTAAAATTCACATTTAACTGGGCATCCTGTCTTTTATCTGGCAAACTCTAGGTAATTATGCTCTCAGGTGGATGTAAGACCTAGGCCAGGAGGTTGGTGGCTTAGCTTTACTCTTGTCCCTCTGTTGGCTTTCCCCCAGGCTCACTTGGTAACTGGACCATGCCTTGTCCCTTCTTTCTTGAATGATTCTTGATTCTTTACATAATGTTCTAGTTCTACGAAAAGTTGGGGTTGGCCCTTCCTACTAATGCCTCAGGGACTAGAATGCTGTACCCAAATAAAATCCTTTGGGTGAGTCCCTATCATTTGCTTCCAGGCCTCCCTGTTGCCTTCATATGCAAGAAACCATAGCGTGAGTTCAATGCAGAGAAAGGAAAGAACAGGATTTGGAGGTAAAGGTAAATTGAACTTCTACCTCTGTTCACCTGTGAAAACTTGTATTTAATGTCTCTGAGCTTCAGTGTTTTTAATCAGTACAATGGAGTAATTGTAATAAGGTTATAGGATTGTTATGTGAGTTTTACATTGTTGTTGCTCAATAAATGTGAAAGATTTTCCATTTGCCATGATTAGACACTGGTTTACTGCTAGATCACTTTATATTGTTTACCTATTGAATGTTTTTCTGTTGACAGAAGCTGGGAATTCCCCAGCACCCAATAGATTTAGGGTTCTAGAAGTCCTCTTTGGGTCTGATTGTATTCCTCAGTATTGAGAATATTTGTTAAATTAGTGAACAAAATACCTCACCCACTTATCCTATTTGCCTGCTTGGTCTCTGGATCCCAGCAATCTAATAACTCCTGTCTCCAGATATGGTCTCACCCCATTATATCTCAGGTTTCTGTGGGGGTCCTATAATCCCTTCCCTCCTCCATCTGTGCTTAGTGATCAGTGGGTATTTGGATAGTTGGTCAGGCTGGCCTTCCTGCAACAGGAGGGGCCTTACTGTCCTCCCAAGACTCCAAAACCAGCACAAGTCTGCCCCATTGCTAGATTTTTGTTTGCCTCTTACCTGTGCACCATTTCAACTTCAAGTCAATTCTACTAATATTTGCTCAGACCTAAGTGTCCATCTGCCATACCTCTGTGGCCCCTGTAACTGGGTCCTGTAATCCCCTCCTCATTCATGTGCCATGCTTGGCTGAGAAGGTCAGGCAGGCAGCAATGTTTTGCTTTTTTGTGTCCATCGTAGATGCTGTAGGTCTTTAAATGCTCCATGTTCAACACTGTCCTAACATGATTCTGGAATGTGCTTTATGACTAACTATACCTAGCCTATTTGATGTCAGCTCTCTGAGAACAACCATTGGCATTTTAAAAACTTGAACTTTTATTCTTGGCTCTGAGGTCCTACTCCTTAACACCAAAATTGTCCCCTAACCAAGACAACCAGCTGTTAGTGGTGCTGGCTATGTGTCTGTCACCTTGATGCTGTGTTCTGAAGCTAGAAGAGTGGAGAATATGAGAGAGACAACTTGGGTTGTTTATCTCACGTTAAAATCTTTCTTAGCCTCTTCCCCTTCCTGGAAAAGAACTCCCCAGTGGGAATAGAGACTCACCACTTGCTCTTCAGCTCTCTCCCCATTTCTCACCCCTCACTAACTTGTTTTGTTTTTTTTTTTAATGTGGTAGAAACTAAAGAAAAGAAAGAAAGCATCACATTACAGCACTGGGGATTAGAGTATAGAAAAATAAATCCCACAACTCCATCCCCCAAAACAGGACAATAACTTCAAACTAAACTTCTTGTCCTTTTACTTCCCAGTCAGAAGTAGCTAACTTTCCAATTAATGTTTAAAACAGTTAAAAGTTCCCCCTCTAGGCAATTCTACCCAGAGATAGCTTCTAGCTAAGTGAAGCTGGTAATTTGCATATAAAGACTTCTTTTAATTACTCCCTAAAACCTACAATTTTTACAAACTCCCTCTGACATAAACTGTTACTGTATCCTATTGCAAAAGAATCCTGTGAATCTAAATCTAGGGGCATCAGTGTCCCAATCAGGAATTTTCCATATAAATGTCGACCCCCAATTACCAAATTCCTTTCTTGCTTTTAAGCTCTTCTGAACTTTTTGGATCACCTTTTCTAGCTCCTAGTAAAGGTCTTTACACCTAGAGCAAAACTCACCAATAGGTTTGCTTGGATTGGATCAAGGCCCTTTTCTTTTTCCCATGTCCAGTTTAATAATAGTTGTTCTCTCAAGGTCTCTCCACATTGGCACCAATGACATTTTGGATCAGATAAGTCTTTAGGTACTAGGACTTTTGTTCTTAAGACACCAGGAAAATTAAATCGAAAGGATACCTCAGGATGAGAATTATAGAGTCTGGAATAGAAATAGAGGTTGAATACATCCTCTCAAATTTTCTGTAACTTACCTACAGCTTTCATTGGAAACCCATGTTTAGGAGAGGTTTACATCCCTATGCAACTAGAGTGAGAATAATGTGTCTTAATTAAATGAGTATGTACTATATTCTGAATTTTCTTGTCACTTAGGTTTTGTCAGTTAATCTTCTCAGTAATAAACATTCAGGTGGGTTCAATATTATGCCCATTTCACAGAAAGATGAGAATGAGGAGACTCAGAAAGATGAACTAACTTGTCCCAGGTCACCCAGATGGTAGGTGGCAGAGATGGGTTTCAAATGAAGATCTGCAGATTACAAAAATTTTTTTTTTCATACTTCAACATATTCTTTATTGTGCTGATTTTGACATTCTCAAGCCACAGGTAAAGATTTCTGCCATCTTGGGGACTTTGTGTAAGATAGTTTTATAATAGTCAGCTCTCATTTTAATATGCCAGGAGACAATATATGCATATCCCTATGCCAGTTTCCCCCATTTTTGTAAAGTAGCTTTTGAGTGCTACTGAGCCTTCGTGGTTATCTGGTTAAGGATCCTTTTGGTCTACGTAATTAAACTGTTTTTCCACAGTCAGTATTGTTCATTATTTTCTGCACTTGTTGGCATTAGAATAAATAACTCCCAATAAAGATAACCCCATAAAATTTTCAGAGAGGATATATGTTTGACTGAGAACATATGTTGGATGAGGTGTGCCTGCTTACTATCCAAATGTTTAAGCAATGATAATAAAAGAAGCTGCTTTTATGTTACATTGCTGGAGCTAATGTTCATAGTGTTGACTTCCAATGGGGCATAATACAACCTTGGAAATAAGAGAAGACTATTTGCCAGCCTTCTTTTTCTCTGCAGAATTTTAATGAAATAATTATACTCCTCTCCTTTCTGGCAGACAATTTTGAATAAAATTATAGAATCAGAGAAGTTCAGAACTGCAAGAGTAATCTGCTTCATGTCTAGGTCAGTCACCTATAGGCTGCACCACCTCAGAGGAGTCACTTAATTTTTGGAGCCTCAATTTTCTCATCTTGACATTGGAATAATATCACATTTCTAATAAATCTGTCAGAATGAACAATGAGTGAATGTATGTGAGACTACAATGTAAATACTAAAATGTTATATGATTTTAAACTCAGCAACTATATAATGAGCACCAACTATACAAATCACTTTGCTAGAGACCCAAAGATGAGTAAATAGAAACCCCTGACTTCAAGGAACTCTTCCTCTAGTGGAAGAGGGAGACATACAAACAAATAACAGTATTGTAAATTATGCTGCAAGCACTATAAGAGAGGGCAACAGAAACAACGGAGGAGAAAGTGACAATGTCTGGTGTTGAAATGCTTACAAAAGAGGAAACATTTGAACTGGGTCTTGAAAAATGATTAGGGTTTAGACAGGCAAAGAAGGGACGATGTTAATCCAGCTCAAGAAAATGAGAAAAGCAAAAACATAGGCTTATGGGAATGGATGGAACATTTGGAGATTGAAATATGTTTAGTGTAGTTGGGCAATAAGACTCAAAGACAGTAGATGAGACTCGTTTGGAAAGATCACTCCAGTGGCAGGCAGCATGGTCATGTGTAGAATAGAACAGGGGAAGTTGGCACATGCATTAACCAATTGATTGTTCATTGTAATAATTCTGTTGGAAGAAGATGACAGTATCAGGGTTTGTTGTGTAGTTGAAAAACCTGAGTAATTTTGGAAATATGTTTTGGTTCTGGGCTATGTTTCTCTGACCACAAATACACCTGGGATTAGACAACATGGCCCAGATTCACAAGGATTATAGATGAGTAGGAGTTAAGGAGATGAAGGTAGTGGAAAGTGGCTGTGGGGTATTTAAAGGATATTCCAGCAAGAAGGAACCACATGGGTGGATCCTCTGTTGGTTATAATGAAACCACAAAATCAGCAGCAGAGCATAGAGAGAACAAGGAATGAGTAGTGAGAGAGAAGCCTGGAGATGTTGGCAGGGGCCAGATTACACGTGGTCCTGGATGTCCAAATTGGGGGGTGGGGCAGTGTCAGAAAGAAGGAGGGTCATGCTTTGCTTTCAGGCAGGGCTCAAACCTCTAGGTCACTGAATGATGGCTATTCTTTGGACCAAAGACCTTTAGTTATAACCACTAAATTGGGCAGTAAAAATCTTCTGAATTCTAAATGTAAGTCCAACAATCTCTTTCCAGAGCATCACATGATTGCGCCAAAAATGGTCAAATGTCTCTGCTGTGATTTCTCAGGAGTGTTCACTTGGAGATTATGTCACAGTCACTCTCTCATCCTCCCTGCCTCTTCCCCACCCAGAGCTGGCACCCTCTGCAAATGAAAGTCAGATGACTTGAGCTAGCTCCAACCTGTCCCCTTCCTTCTTACCTTTCTTTGTGCTTTGCTGTTGTTATTTTCAAAGTGGTGTGTGAGGGGAGAATAGGGTGTCAGTCTCCACTTGGAACACTTGCTGAAAATGGAAAATAAGATGCACTGTGACATTTTAGCTAAGAGACCTTTCTCTGGCTTTGGGAAAAGCCAGCTGAACAGGTACTCATTGCCACACAGCTGGAAGAAAACCACACAGTCCAAATGTCACCTCAGAGCTTGTTTGCTGTTACATTTTCAGTGTACATTTGATTATTCTTCCTTTTTATTTTTAAGGATAAAGGGTCAAAAACACTCCAGCTCTGCCTTTCTTCTCATAAAAGTCCCCCTCCCTCTTCTCATAAAAAACACCCACATGAGAGCAAGACTTGCATAGCTTTTTCCTGTTTCAAATTGGCAAGAGTACATTTGCAAATGCATCTGTACCTGAATGGTGTGATTCACTTAAGCTTATTCATATTTTTCAGAGAAATTGACCAAAATTGCCAAGGAGATAAAACTACATTTTGGGCATTTCAAGTCTTTTGCTCTAAGCACTAACTTCTAGTGCTCCCTTTCAATCTTTTACTTCTCATACCTTTTAAAGAGACAAGATGATGGAATTGGAAAGAATAAAAACTTGGAAAGCATTCAGACCTGCCTCTGCCTTGGTATCCTCCTTTACTTGCTCATGGCTTAGGTCAACTTTGTTAATCCTCAGTTTCATCATTTGTTAAATGGGGATAATAATAACCCTTGCCATATGGAACTATACTGAAGATTAAATAAGAAAATGCATGTGGAACATCTAGCCTATTGCTAGTAAATGTTTTCATAAGACCTCCAGACCTAGTTCAGGGTAATCACGTGCAGGCCAGGGCATCTAACAGAACATGAGTGACCCAGTCTGGACGGAAGGGGAGGGCTCCTTTGTTCTTTGGCACCACTGTGGCCAGAGGAAGCATGGGAGGGTGTCGGAGTCAGAAGAGCACGGTTCCCATTTGAGTTCTAGGCAAAGACCTGGGGATACAGCAGGGATCCAGGCTAACAGGGCTCTGCCTCCCAAAAGCTTGTGTTCCTGTGGGCCGCATGGAGACATTATTTGCTCTGCATGCTGGGAAGGAACTGAGCTGAGGGTAAAGGCATTACCTCTCAATTCTGGGGCCCTGGGTTTCATTCCCAGTTTGCCATTTAGCAGCTCTGTGCTGTGGCAACACATTTAACCGCTTGTGCCCCAGCTACCTCATCTATAAAACAGCCAGCAGATCTATCTAACTGGGTTGTTGGGAGAATTAAATGAGGCAATATTAACTAACATTTAACAAGAGCTAACATTTTTTTGAGTGCTGATCATGTGCCAGGCACTGTTTTAAGCACTTTACATGCATTAACTAATTTAACTCAGGGCAATCCTGTGAAGTATGTGCTATTAGTATCCTAATTCTATAGATGAGGTCTGAAGAAACAGAATTTACCCAGGTTACTCAGGGTGTAGTTGGAAGAGGCAGGCTTCAAACAACCTAGTTGGCTTCAAAGCTGTGCTCTTGTCTGCTATCTAGAGAGTGGCTCTCAAAGTGTGGTCCCTGGATTGGCCATCGGCATGGCCTGGTAATTTTTTCAAATAAAAGTGGCATAGAAAGATGTGCCCTTTCTTGTACTGGGGTTTTGGCTGAACTCCAGAAACCCTGGTTGGAGTGCTGAGGTTTATCTAGTAAAGAGTCTTCCTGCCTTCATGCACTTAGTGTGATTCATCTCTGCATTTCCCCAGCATATTTCACATAGTAGGCTTTCAACAATGTGATCCTGCTTGACTGGTATTCCCAGAGAAAGTTGTGGCTAAGTTGTGTCCTCCCAGACCAAAGCAGCGTCAGGAGCTTGTGGTTGCAGACTGAAGCCTAGCTGCTCCCTGGTTGGTTTTTGACTCTTCGTTCCTTGTTTGGCCCCTCCCCTTTGAGAACAGGTCATTCACTGAACTTTAGAGTAAGCTTAAGAAGATGTTTCTCCATGCTCAGAGCTGTGGCTTCTTTGGCTTTTCTTCTCTCATTCAGGATCTCCCCTAGCTGTCTAGAAATACTAGTTAGTTAAGGGCTTGGCTGCAGACGCCTGGCTGGGCCACTGGGCAGGGATGCACACACCTGGCAGGCGGGTTTCAGAGAATTCATTGCAGCAGCTGCGTGGCCTGATTGCTCCAAGCCCATTATTCATTTTGCATAATTGTTGACCTTTCTGTCTGCACTCTCCATGGAGAATTTCAAGCCATTTTCCAGAGCACAGATGAATATCTGAAGTGCACAATAGCACAGGACACTGTCAGCATCCACCTTATAATCCCTCTTGGCAGCAGAGTAAGGGAGACGGGAGAGGCCTACTTATAAGGGTAACTCCAGCTCCAGTGAGGAGCTCCAGGAGTCAGGCAGCTTCGGAGAGATTAGACAAAGGAAGCCCACTCGTGCCACTTGTGGATGTTGCCTGCATTGTTCTCAGATTCAGGTCTGACCATGACATCCTCTGACGACTAGATGTACAAAGCCTGTTATAATTGGTTTCCAAACTGCCTTTTTAGCCACAGCTCTCTGTACTTAGTGTGGTAACCCATATGCAAGCCACAGACTCTTGGTGATTCCCCAGAAGATCTATGCTGCCTCATGCCAATGGGCCTTTGCATGTGCCATTTGCTCCTCCTTAATGTCCCTTCCCTGCCTGCTAAACTTCTTTACTGACACTTTTCAGCTGAATTAATCTCTTTGTTCTCTGTCTTCCCATAGCACCTTCCTCCATCTCCCATGTTGCATTGTATTGTATATCCTCACACCTCTCTCTTACCCTTCTCAAGGGCCAAGGTCTGGGTAGTATTCATTTTTTTTTATTCCCAATTCCTGGTACTTAATAGGCAGACTGTAAACACTTAAAAATAAGTGAGTGAGAAAACACGTATTGAATGAATTCTTTTCTTAGATGCTACAGACTTACATTGTATCTGTGAGGACTCTTTATGTTGCAAGCAAGAGAAACTCAAAGGAGCTTAAGCCAAAAATGTATTTCTTGGTTCATGTAATTGAAAAACCTGGGGAAGTCTGGCTTCAGGAGTAGCTTGATTCAGGTTTCAGACCAAGTGGCCAGCATACATATGTGAGCTCTGCTTCCTCTAGATGTTGGCTTTATCTACAGCCTAGTTCCCCTTATAGAATTGAGATGACTAGAGCACTCATTCTACTATTGCCTGAGGAAGGGAGTGTTTCTTTTTTCCCCCAAAGCCTCTACAAAGGTCTCATCAGCTCTGACTGGGTTATGTGCTAATCTCTGAACTAATCCCTGTGGCCAAGGGGCTGGGCTAGGCAAATTGCCTTAGGTCAGTCAGGGTTTACTTTTGTTAATCCCTTTCTATACAACAGTGGCAAAGAGTGGGAGAAGAGGTGAATGCCACAAAGAGAAATCAAAGTAATATTGCTGCGGAAAGAGAATATGGATGCTGGCCAATCAAACAAGCAATTTTCACTCTATATATCCAGTCCCATAGGGCCAAATCAAGAGAAAAAATGAACAAACAAAAACTTTTCAAAACCTTTAGCAGCCATATCCAATTGTTGTGAACTAAATCCAAACCCTAAAGCAAAATGTACAGTAAAATCTTAGGCTCTAGAGTTTAAAAGGCCCTAGTGAAGCCTCCATTTCATAAATCACATGGTTGGATTTTTTATTGTCAAATATTATTTTTTATTACAGTAGACATCAGATGTGTCATTCTTTCCTTTGGTCTAGGTGTATTTTCTCTTGCAATAGTTCACAATTTTATGATTTGGGAAATTGTGTTAGGGTCCATGAGTAGAGAATTATAAGTTTCCAGACACAGATCTGTGCCTCAAATTGCTGACTGGGGTTTTAATCTTTTTCTTTTTCTATGGCAAGTATCACCAATTGGGAAGGAAAATAAATCAGAGCTAACATGAAGAAATTTTTATCTTTTTAGCAGTAGTACGAAAATTCTTTTCTGGGAAAAGATGAATAATGTCAAAAAGAAGAGTTGGAAAGCATGTGCTGGGGAATGTCCGAGTGGTACACCAGAGGTCCCTCACATCCAGAAGAAGGAGGGCACTTTTAAAATACAAGTAAGAGAGGGAAGAGGGGTCAGGCTGAGCCAGCAGAGGAAGAAGGAGACCAAGGTAAGCAGAAGAGAAGAATTTGCCCAAAGGGGATCTTATCTTTGTGTGGGGCAGAATATTGAACTAGGGACATGATATTCCTTCTCCATCTCTCTTAAGAAGTCTTTAGTAAAATCAATATTGCACATAAGTCTTAGGTACAAGGAAGTTTTAGGAGGCATTCCAAAAGAGCTGATGACTTTTACTTTTTTTTTAAATTTTATTTTATTATGTTATGTTAATCACAATACATTACATCAGTAGTTTTTGATGTAGTGTTCCCTGATTCATTGTTTGCCTATAACACCCAGTGCTCCAATCAGTACCTGCCGTCTTTAATACCCATCACCAGGATAACCCATCCCCCCACCCCCACCCCTCCAGAACCCTCAGTTTGTTTCTCAGAGTCCATAGTCTCTCATGGTTCCCCTACCCCTCCGATTTCCCCCCCTTCATTCTTCCCCTCCTGCTATCTTCTTTTTTTTTTTCTTAACATATATTGCATTATTTGTTTCAAAGGTACAGATCTGTGATTCAACAGTCTTGCACAATTCACAGCGCTCACCATAGCACATACCCTCCCCAGTGTCTATCACCCAGCCACCCCATCCCTCCCACCCCACCCCTCACTCCAGGAACCCTGTTTGTTTCCTGAGATTAAGAATTCCTCATATCAGTGAGGTCATATGATACATGTCTTTCTCTGATTGACTTATTTCACTCAGCATAACACGCTCCAGTTCCATCCACGTCTTTGCAAATGGCAAGATCTCACTCCTTTTGATGGCTGCATAATGTTCCATTGTATATATATACCACTTCCTCTTTATCCATTTATCTGTCGATGGACATCTTGGTTCTTTCCACAGTTTGGCTATTGTAGACATTGCTGCTATAAACATCGGGGTGCACGTACCCCTTTGGATCCTTACATTTGTATCTTTGGGGTAAATACCCAGTAGTGCAACTGCTGGATCATATGGTAGCTCTATTTTCAACTTTTTGAGGAACCTCCATACTGTTTTCCAGAGTGGCTGCACCAGCTTGCATTCCCACCAACAGTGTAGGAGGTTTCCCCTTTCTCCGCATCCCCGCCAACATCTGTCGTTTCCTGACTTGTTAATTTTAGCTATTCTGACTGGTGTGAGGGAGTATCTCATTGAGGTTTTGATTTGGATTTCCCTGATGCCAAGCGATGTTGAGCACTTTTTCATGTGTCTGTTGGCCATTTGGATGTCTTCTTTGGAAAAATGTCTGTTC
>NW_022589770.1:13075653-13121974 GCF_004348235.1 Phoca vitulina | reverse complement strand
AGGCTTTATTTGCTGTTCTTTCTCCAGCTCCTTTAGGTGTAGGGTTAAGTTGTTTACTTGAGACCTTTCTTGTTTTTTGAGAAAGGCTTGTATTGCTATATACTTTCCTCTTAGACTGCCTTTGCTGTATCCCAAAGATTTTGATAGTTGTGTTTTCATTTCCATTAGTTTCCGTGAGTTTTTTAAATTCTTCTTTAATTTCCTGTTTGACCCATTCATTCTTTAGTAGGATGCTCTTTAGCCTCCATGTTTTTGAGTTCTTTCTGACTTTCCTCTTGTGATTGAGTTCTAGTTTCAAAGCTTTGTGGTCTGAAAATATGCAGGGAATTAGCCCAGTCTTTTGGTACCAGTTGAGACTTGATTTGTGACCTAGGATGTGATCTATTCTGGAGAATGTTCCATGGGCACTAGAGAAGAATGTGTATTCTGTTGCTTTGGGATGGAATGTTCTGAATATATCTGTGAAGTCCATTTGGTCCAGTGTGTCATTTAATGTCTTCATTTTCTTGTTGAACTTTTGCTTAGATGATCTGTCCATTTCAGTGGAGGGGGGTTTTTAAGTCCCCCACTATTATCATTGTCAATATGTTTCTTTGCTTTTGTTATTAATTGCCTTATATAATTGGCTGCTCCCATGTTAGGGGCATAGATATTTATAATTGTTAGATCTTCTTTTGGATAGACCCTTTAAGTAGGATATAGTGTCCTTCCTCATCTCTTATTACAGTCTTTGGTTTAAAATCTAATTTGTCTGATATAAGGATTGCCACCCAGCTTTCTTTTGGTGTCCATTTACATGGTAAATGATTTTCCAACCCCTCACTTTCAATCTGAGGGTGTCTTTCAGTCTAAAATGAGTCTCGTCCAGACAGCATATGGATGGGTCTTGTTTTTTAATTATAGCAGAGGACTTCCCTAATTTAGGGAAGGAAAGAGGCATGAAAATCCAGGAGGCACAGAGAACCCCTCTCAAAATCAATAAAAATAGGTCAACACCCTGACATCTAATACTAAAACTTACGAGTCTCAGAGATAAAGAGAAAATCCTGAAAGCAGCTCAGGATAAGAGATCTGTAACCTACAATGGTAGAAACATAGATTGGCAACAGACTTATCCACAGAGACCTGGCAGGCCAGAAAGGACTGGCAGGATATATTCAGAGCAGTAAATGAGAAAAATATGCAGCCAAGAATACTGTATCCAGCTAGGCTGTCATTGAAAATAGAAGGAGAGATAAAAAGCTTCCAGGACAAACAAAAACTAAAGGAATTTGCAAACCCGAAACCAGCCCTACAAGAAATATTGAAAGGGGTCCTCTAAGCCAAGAGAAAGCCTAAAGGGAACATAGACCAGAAAGGAACACAGACAAGATACAGTAACAGTCACCTTACAGGCAATACAATGGCACTAAATTCATATCTTTCAATAGTTACCCTGAATGTAAATGGGCTAAATGCCCCAATCAAAAGACACAGGGTATCAGACTGGAGCTGATGACTTTTTCAAGGTTGATACAAATTTCTTATATAGATAGATATATATGATGACAAAGAAGTTGAATGTAGTTAGGATTCAAGAGAATGCTCAGAGAAAAATACTGTAAAAGTCACCAAGAGCCAGTTGTCAGTGTAAAGAGTCTTTATCAAAAATTAAAGGCAGATAGGACCCCCCTACCCATACACAGTTCAACATCTGGAATCATTTGTATAGAGTTCATAGGTCAGGAACAGACCCAAAAGAGAGGATAAAAACTTGGAGCATCTTCCCAAGGTAGATGATTTCAACTTCAGAAATATTTATTTTACAAACCAAGTAAAACCATTAGGACCATCCCAGCAAACCTTAGAAGAAAAGAACATTGAGAGGATGGGGACTCCTTTCTTCACCAATGTTGGTGTCAAAGTCTTTAGACATGTTCTTTGTCCTCCTCCTTGTTTTTTTACTGTTTTCCAGATAGTGAGAAGAAAGGGGGAAAAAAATTCTTTTATAGAAACCACCTCTGCCTTTGTACCTCATTAATTCTTAGTAATCCAGGATCAAAATTGCTGTTGGCTAAAAAACAAAAACAAATAAACAGACATCTTTGATAAGAGTTTTGAAATTTAAGTTCAACTCAATGGGTATATTGTTTGTATTGGGGTATTTTCAAACATCTCTCCAGATAATTGCATCATACAGATAAGTACAACATCTTTCCATCCACTCACAACTTAATTGATCTGCAAGTTGGAGAGAAGTCATCTTTGAATCTAGAGTACTGATGAATGCTGCCCTGTTCTCAATTCATCTCCAATGATGGGTTTTCACTTTCCGTATGGAGGGAAAGTACTGCCCAGGCGAAAGAATTTGGTTCTTTCTGAAGTCATTGTTCATTTGTTTGTTTCTTTTCTTTTGATTCTTTTTTTTTTTTTTTCCAGTGCCTTCAAGTCTTCAAGTCAGTTTTGCACAGAGCTGTGGGCTTCAAACACAGCTTTCCTTTGGTTATCTCTCTAGGTGGAGGGTGAAGGCTGCTTCTGCCTCTGGATTTGGGGATGGGGCTTAAACTTCTCACAGGCCAGTTGAAAGTCACTTCAAGAGAGAACTACTCCAGCAGTCTTATTCGTGTTCCCCATGAAGAGATTTCATTTCATTAAACTCTAGACTTGACTCTCTCTCAGCAAGGTCAGGAAAATGTTACCTGCAGCATTATTCCTTTACTCCACTAATGCCACCAATGTTTGATTTATGGCAGCTGAGCCTTTGTGGACCTCAAAAGGGCCTTGCTGAGAAATGCCTCCTTCCTCTGAGATTAAGGGACACTGATAAAGAGCTGGATGCGTGTTTGTGAGTGAGAAATGGAAACCTCCATCCATCATTTAGACTGGAACTGGGATATGTGGGCCAAAGGAAGCTCTTTTAAAAGACCAAGGAAATTTTTATAATTTTGGTCTCTTTGTGTATGTGTGTTTTGTACATTAAATCTCAAGCCTGAGATTGTGTGTGTGTGTATGTGTGTGTGTGTGTTTAATAGACTTTACTTTTTAGAGTCGTTTTGGATTCACAGCAAAACGGAGAGGAAGCCTCAGAAATTTCCCATCTACACCCTGCTACCACACGTACATATACATAATATATTTTGATAAGTAGATCTTGAATTTTAACCCTAGTTATCTCAGATAATTGGCCAAGAAAAACACTTTTTGACAATGGTTCCTGGGACACTGCGCCCCAGATTTCAACACCATAATGCATCTCTGAGGAACATGTCATTTGGGTTTCATAGAACCCAGGCTTTATTTTGGTTGAGTATTATGCCTGGGCTTAGCATTTCTAAATTTCAGACAGGTATTAATCTTCAAGATTTTGGAATGAGAAATCAGAATTCATAGGCATTTTCAGGTATGCCTAAAATCATAAGTTATTCTTAAAATATATATCTAATATTTCTCATACTGTTTACTTGTTATTAAGAATATTTACCAGGTAGTTTAAGAAATATTTTAGTATTGCTAACCAAAAAATAATACATGTAATGAATAATCAAACACTGGAAAACACCAGTAACATAATTAACATGTAGTGTTCAAATAATAGTATCTGTGTCTCCCAGCAGCATAAACAGTGAATTGCCAATTAAGGACTTATTTTTCTTCCAAAACTTATTTCTTTGAACACCACTCATAGGATTTGTATAAACTATACTGCCCATATAAACTTACTGACATTTATTTTCATGCATACATAACTTGTGCTAAATGAATATTAAATAAATACACATATTTGTAATATTTATTTTGATATAAGAAGCTAAACAGTGATACACATTCTGACAACATGTTCAACAGCCACAAGCAGGACCAAGAGTTTAGACCTTGACCTTTCTTTCCCATGTATTTTTCTTCCAGTTCCTAGAAACACCAATTTTGACTTTTTAAAAAAGATTTTATTTATTTATTTGACAGAGAGAGACACAGCGAGAGAGGGAACACAAGCAGGGGGAGTGGGAGAGGAAGAAGCAGGCTTCCCGCGGAATAGGGAGCCCGATGTGGGGCTCGATCCCAGGACCCTGGGATCATGACCTGAGCCGAAGGCAGCCACTTAATGACTGAGCCACCCAGGTGCCCCCAATTTTGACTTTTGATTCCATGTGTCAGTGGATTCCATGGAGCCACTAATATCTCCAAATTAGTTGTTAAGCTTTAATTCTCAGAGAAGAATTATAATACTTTCTCCTATTTCCCCAATTTCTCAACTGATTTTATTTGACATTCAGAAAAGCATAAATTTCCTAAGTAATGCCAGGAAGGAGTTCCTACATGGATACACTACTTGGGTAGTGTCTGTTTTCTCCATCATATGTAGAGCAAAGCCTTGTACAGTTATATAATGTGACATATACATTCCCCCAAATTGCTGTGATGTGCAAAATCATGCAAGAAAAACCACAGGACTTCTGTGGAAGAATAGGGACAGGGATATAACACTCAAAAACTTCATCAGTGACATACAAAAGAAAAATAACCAAATAAAATAGTAGCACAGTTTTATGCACAGTTAAATAATAAAGATATAAATATAAATACTACATATAATATACTACAATAAGTTATATAAATGCTACATATAAATACTACAATATATATGACCCTTTACTTTGAAAAAGACCTAGGGTTTGCTTCTGGGGTTGGGCA
Organism: Phoca vitulina; assembly: GCF_004348235.1. Classification (NCBI taxonomy): domain Eukaryota; kingdom Metazoa; phylum Chordata; class Mammalia; order Carnivora; family Phocidae; genus Phoca; species Phoca vitulina. The sequence goes on along the minus strand of NW_022589770.1, from coordinate 13,117,303 downwards.
TTAGAAGAGTTGCAGCTTGTGAGTTATGGAAGTGATGGAAGAATAGTGATGGGAAATAGGATGAAAGTAACAACAGATGTGTGTGGGTGTGGCTCATAACACACGATGAACTCTGATAGTGAGCACATGTCTGAGGAGTGTGTGTGTGTGTGTGTGTGTGTGTGTTGTGTGTGTGTGTGTTGTGTATTCCTATTCTTGGTTCAGCTAGGTATAGTTTTCTGCATTTGCCTAGTGTTACTTGCATATAAAGTCACACATAAGCAAATGTGAAATTCATGTTATGCTCAAATTGTTTCTGATTATATTAATCCTATTGGGACAAATTTGAGTGTTCAAAGCAAGTGTTTTAGCAGAATTGGTTGTACATGTAGAGTTAACTGAAGTTACTAAATGAAGGAATGGCTCTCCAGGCTCTTTATTTATTCTCAAGTTATGCTTTGGGTTGCAGAGATGCATTCCTTTAGTGGAGTTATTCATCCCATGGGTGCATAGTTGGGTCAAGCATGTACTGACACCATGTCCTTGATTTGTTTTCTTTCCCTTTTTTCCCCAGTCTCAAGAATCAGAGAGAAGGAGTATACATAGCCAATGGGGAGCCTGGTCTTGGGGTATTATTTGAATGGATCCAAAAGTCCTGCTTACTTAAGAATAGCGGTCCTGCCAGCTTCCTACAGTAGCTTGAATCACTATTATTGGGAGACAGGTCATTGTGTTTTTTTGTCAAGAGAGGTATGTGACAGTGGAATTGGGCACATTAGTACTGCCCATAGCACTTTATGGAAATATCTACTGGATCTACCTAGCAGGGAAAACATACTTAATGGTAAATGTTCCTCTTTTTATGTATTTAAAGTGCCTTATATATTTTTATCCATTATTAAAAGTACTGTTCCATCCCCTCTGACAACACTTCCATTCATTTCCTTCCAGTCTAGGAATAGTAGGTTTTGGTGATGGAGGAAGAGAAGAAAATGGAGCTGGTCACATAGCAACATTTCTTGCTGATCTCTTTACTTTATTCATGAATGTAAGGACTGAATGAAAGCAAGCTTGGGGCAGCTAAGCACATGGCAACTTCAAAATTACTCCTTCTACTCTCTTGGCTGCTCTTTGTGGTACAGCTTTACTGCCCATGATGGTCTAAACTTTCCAACCAGCTATTGGCCTCAGCTGGCTTTGAATACAGTATTGATTTGGCAACTCAGCTATTGGATTTATCTTCTCAGCTCTTGAATTTGGCTTGTGCATTTTACTTGGCTAGTTGTTGAATTTCCCTCTTGGCTTTAGGAACCTGGCTTCTACTAGCTTCCCAGCTTATGGGTTTAATGTATGTGTAGACTTGGTTTTGGTTTGGGATCATGCCTTTGACCTGAGTGAACTAACCTGCACTACAACCATAGTTGTGAGCTACCTGACTACCTGATGGGGCAGGGCCACCACCCAGTTCCAGTGTTAAGGGAAGATTAGTTAACGGGGCCCTGTTATCAAGGACAGCAGATTTGCCATAGGCACCATAGCAAAGACCCTGGGCAGCCTTAGGATGACATATGCAGACTCCTAAGGTCAGTACTACAAAGCTTCTGACTCTCAATACTCCCTGAAGACTTCTTCAGCTTCTGAGCTCCATGCTGGCATCTTGGCTGGGAGTAGGAGGTAGGGCAGAGTTTTTTATTGTGCTGTTCAATGAGTCTACCACATTTGCAAGAATACACTAATGTCCATTGACCAAACCACTGTGATTCCTTTGTCTAAATCTCCCAGAACACCTCTAAACATGGCCCAAGCTAACTGGGAGTTCTGTTGATTCCTCTGCTACTCAACAGACTCCTTGTCCCTGGGTAGTGGATGCCACTCTCTCCCCATGACTATGACTTTGCTACCTGCCACATTTAGAATCACAGCTCTGGGACTGAGGAAATTGTCCAAGGCTGAGGTATATTGATCTTTGACCACAATGTTATGCTCAATTAAAGTACAATGGTATCAGGGACATTTTATAATCCAGGCTTGGTAGAAACATTGTAGTGTGCTTTGGCGAGTAAGCCACAACAAAAGAATGATAATGATGATAGTGAAATCTTGCATTTGTATAGGGCTTTACAGATTACAAAATATGTCCATGTTCATGATTGCATTTTATAAAACTCTGAGGAGTAGTCAAAGGGGATGGTAATGCTCAGGTGACATGCCAAAAGATGCACAGCTGGAGGAAGGTGATCCAGGTTTCTGAGTCAGGTCTTCTGATTCTTAGTCCAGACTTCATTCTATCATTGCATATTATAGTAGACTATTCTATCAGCCCTTAACACGAGGTTGGAATTACTAACTGAGGACTAAGACAATTTCTCTCCTTTAATATACTCTGATACAGGGCAGGTAACCCTGTGGGACCCATAAAACTACTTTAAACTGGCTTATTCACTTATTTTTTATATCTTATAATTCTTTTTTTTCCCCTAAGACTCACTAAATTTTAGAAGTAGAAGGAACAGTAGTCATCCCATTTTATACATAGAAAGATTGAGGCTCAAGAGACTCAAGCCAGCCTCTAAGTGGGAGGGCTGATGACTGAACCCATTTTATGAATTCCCATCTAGTTCTGTCTCTTACCTAAATCTATCTGGGTGTTAGCAACCATCTTCACTGCTTCTTTCCTTTTTACTTTCCTCGCTCTGTCCACAAGAAAGACTTAGTGTAGTCTTAAAGGGCCTGAGCCTCCTCAGGGATCTTTCCTGGTTTAGTGCCCTAACCAAGCCTAGATATTTGGATAAAAGGAGGTCAGTGGGCTTTGACCTTTGCCTGACAGTGAGGCCATAGGTTGGTAGCTCATAGAGTTGCATGGTACTCCCCAGGCTGTTGCGAGGCTGTGCATGATTATGTCTACTTCCATTTATGGAAACATTTCTTTGTTCCTTTTCTCCATGCCCATTGCCACAGTCACACTGGTGGGAACTTGCAAGTCTAATTCTGGATCTGCTTCTTCAGAGCTAATGTGGGTGATGGATCCCTGGATTCTTGGGACCCAGACACTATCAAAGGAGGGAAGAGCATGGAGTATTTTTGCCACTTTATGACCCCTCTTCATCTCCCTCAGACAGCTCAGCACTTAAGCTTTTATGAAACTTCAGAATCAGAAGAGAAATAATAATCCCCACTGTAAGTGCAATAGCTGAGACTATTCACTGAGCAGGTGTGCTGGCTGACTTTCTGGTGTTATCTTACTTAATTCTCTTAGAAACCTCCTCTTGTTTCAGGTGAGGAAATTGAAATTCAGAGGGGTAAGTGACTTGTTTTTACTCTCCTTCCTTGTGGAAGTGGGTGTCATGATTTGAACTGAAGCTCTGCCACTCCAAATACTGTATTCCTGCCACTACAAAGTGTAGTGCCTGGCAGCACTGAAATTAATGGTAGTGGAAAGCCAGGTGCCATGGAGCATGCACCCAGGGGGAAGGGCATGAGGGGTGGGGACCTGGTGGAAGGTTGTGGAATTGGGGAAAGGGGGAGGAGGGAGCAGATTGTTACTCTCCTTCTGACTAAATTCTGCCCCATCAAAGATGTTTGGCCTTTTCTTTTAAAGTACCCTAGTGACATTTTATGCAGGCAAGGGAACTTCTTTCAGGGTCTGTGAGCTTAGGGTATTGTAAGCATGACCTTGTCTTCTGTTACAGTTAACAGGGTTAGCTGCCCACTGTTTATGCTTTGTAGATTTTCCCAAGAAGGAATCCTAGTTCATAATATTTTGATGGTGTCTTAACAGTTGTCTTTTTCACAATTTGCCCCTTGCCCAGGAAGGGGCTCTTCTCCATTGCTTGTTCTCAGTGATCATTCCCCCATCGTGAGTGGAGACAGACCCCAGCACTTGCCTATGCATACCCATTCATGATGCCATTTTGATGCACTTGACTATCAAGCAGTGGCATGCAAAGAGTCCAGCCAAAATGCCTACATAAGAAAGCAAGATGGCCTGCCCTGAGTGACACATGACTCACTGCAATAGGGAAGATGTTTAGCAATCTGAATTTCTTGAATGGTGGGCTGAGGTGAAAAAAGTACATTTACAGTGTAATTTGGGCAAGTTTCTTAAACCTCATGAGTTCCAAATAAAATATGAATAGCACGTTTCCTTACTCACAGAGGAGTTAAAAGGACTAAATGAGGAATGCATGTAAAACTGGTACTAGTCAGCTTGATACTTACTAGGTACCCAGTAAGCACATTTCCCTTCTTATTCCTTCTTTCTCCTTGATTTCTTAAAGCCCTGAAAGTAATCTTAAGAAATTCTAACACATTTAGGAGGAGGCTTTGGCTGGTTAAGCAACTTTGTCATAGACTTGGTGTTTCTGTAGGCCAGCCTCTTCCTGCCTTCTTCAAGATTCCTCCACCCTGGTAGTGAAATCCATGGGAAATCCTCAGGTTTCCATGCTCCTGCCCTGGCCCATGGCTGTTCCTCCATTGAGTGCAAAGCTTCCTTTCCACAGGGTCTCAGAAATGCCTGGCAGTGGGAAAGCCACCAAAACTCTGCCTCCCTTTCTCTCCCCACAGCTGCTCCCAACCCACCCTGCCCAGTGTGAGAGCAGAGGATCTAGGACTGTTTTGTCTTTCATGAAGTCAGGCATGTCTGAGGAAGCTGTACTTTCACTCCTGGGGAGAAGAATGGGAGACATAGCATCATAGATGTCATCAGTAAATGGTATTTATGACCATAAATTTGTATGAGCCTGGTGCAAAGAAACATTATAGGGAAGGAAGAAAAAAGACCTTTAGCTCTGTCCTCTGGGAGTAGGCCTTCCCAGACAGACAATGCACAGGCACAGATTTTGACACCCCCTTCCCTTCCCATCTCCTGCTCCCATTCATTTCTATTTACTATCTTATCAGCCTCTCAGACCTGCTCCCTTATCATCTGTTCCCTTGAAACAGGAAACATTTTAGAACTGGGAGGGTGGAACTCACAGGAGGGAAGCAGTGGCTACACCTAATGCAGGTGTGATTTGGAGCCTCGCTGAGGAGTGTTTTAGCATTTTAGCAAACGTGTTGAGTGCCTAGGTGTGCCAGGACACTCCTCTTATGTGATTTTATTTAATTCTGACAGCAACTCTGTGAGACAGGGCACATTTGTCTCATTTTATAATTTTGAAGCTGAGATTTGGTTATGTGAAAGGGGTTGTCCAGGGTTGTACCACCTGTCCGTGTCAGTGAGTGCTGGTGACCACTCTCAGCTCTAACTGTCCATTCCTCCACCTGGGACTTCACAACTGTCACTGGAGACCCTGAAATATCTGAGACACAATCTCCAGAAAAGAAAAATTGCCACAATTTTCACCAACAATATGTTTTATTTTCCCCAGATTTATTGAGATATAATTGACAAATAATATTGTAAATTTAAGGAGCACAATGTGATGATATGATATACATATAAAGGAGTGAAATGATTACTGCAATAAGATTAACTAACACATCTATCACCTTATGTAGTTACCATGCCTTTTTTTATGTTATGTTAATCACCATACATTACATCATTAGTTTTCTATGATTCATTATTTGCCTATAACACCCAGTGCTCCATTCAATACGTGCCCTCTTTAATACCCATCACCAGGCTAACCCATCCCCCCACCCCCCTCCCCTCTAGAACCCTCAGTTTGTTTTTCAGAGTCCATAGTCTCTCATGGTTCGTCTCCCCCTCCGAATTCCTCCCCCTCATTTTTCCCTTCCTGCTATCTTCTTCCTTTTTTTAAAAAAAACATATAATGTATTATTTGTTTCAGAGGTACATGTCCACAATGGAAACATGTCTTTGTTTTTTGTTTGTTTGTTTGTTTGTTTCTTGCAGTGAGAACATTTAAGATCTATTCTTTCTAGCAAATTTCACATATGTAATACAGTATTATTAACTATAGTTGCCATGCTGTATAGTAGATCCCCAGAACTTATCTTAAAACTGAAAGTGTGTGCCCTTTGACCATTATCTCTGCATTGCCTTCCCCAGTCCCTGACAACCACAAATCTACTCTGTTTCTATGAGTTTGAATGTTTTTATTTATTTATTCATTCATTATTTATTTTCAAATATTTTATTTATTTATTTGAGAGAGAGAGAAAGAGAAAGTGAGAGAGAACATGAGCAGGGGGGAGAGGGAGAAGCAGGCTCCCCACTGAGCAGGAAGCCCGATGTGGGGCTTGATCCCAGACTCCTGGATCATGACTTGAGCTGAAGGCAGACACTTAACTGACTGAGCCACACAGGTGCCCCTCTATAAGTTTGAATGTTTTAGATTCCACATATAAGTAATATCAAACAGAATTTTTCTTTGTCTGACTTACTTCACTTATTGTAATACACTTAAGGTTCATCCATGTTGCTGCAAATGGCAGGATTTCCTTCTATCTTATAGCTGAATTTTATATATAAAATAAAATAAAATAAAATAAAATAAAATATATATAAAATAAAAATATATGTCACATTTTCTCTATTAATTCATCACTGGAAACTTAGGTTTTTTTCTGTGTCTTGACTATTGCATATAATGCTGCAAAGAATAAAGGAGTGCAGATATCACTTAGAGATAGTAATTTCATTTCCTTTGAATATATACCCAGAACTGGGATTGCTGGATCATATGTTAGTTTTATTTTTAATTTTTTGAGAACCCTCCATACTGATTTCCATAGTGGCTGTACCAAATTACAATCCCACCAACAATGCACAAGGGTTCCCTTTCCTCCACATCCTTATCAACATTTGATATTTCTTGTCTGTTTTGGTAATATCCATTCTAACAGGTGTGAGATGATCTCTCATTGTGGTTTTGATCTGCATTTCCCTGATGTTTAGTGAGTTGAGTGCCTTTCTGTGTACCTTTGGCTATTTGTTTTCTTTGGAAAAATATCTATTTAGGTCCTTTGCCCATTTTTAAATCAGGTTGTTTAAATTATTTTGCTATTTAATTGTATGAATTCTTTATATATATTGGATATTAATCTCTTATCAGATATGTGGCTTGCAAATATTTTCTCCAATTTTATTGGTTGCCTTTTTGTTTTGTTGATCATTTCTGTTGTTGTGCAGAAGCTTCTTAGTTTGATGTAGTCCCACTTGTTTTGCTTTTATTGCTTGTGATTTATACATCATATCCAAAACATTATTGCCAAGACCGGTGTCAAGGAGTTTTCCCCTATATTTTTTTTCTAGGAGTTTTATAGTTTCTGGTTTTACATTTAAGTCTTTAATCCATTTTGAATTAATTCTTTGTGTGATGTAAGATAGGGATCCAATTTCATTCTTTTGCATGTGATTATTGATTATCTAGCTTTCCCAACCCCATTTATTGCAGAGACTATTCTTTCCCTATTGAGAATAGGCTCCTTGTTTAATATTAGTTAACTATATATGCATAGGTTTTTCTCTAGGCTTTTGATTTTATTCCATTGATCCTTGCCAGTACCATGCTGTTTGATTACTACAGCTTTATAATGAAGTTTGAAATCAGGAAGTGTGGTGCCTCCATCTTTGTTCTTCCTCAAGATTGTTTTGTCTACGTGGGATCTTTCATATTTCCATTCAAATTTTAGGATTTTTTTTTCTATTTCTGTGAAAAATTCCACTGGAATTTTGTTAGGGATTGCACTGAATCTGTAGATTACTTTGGATAGTTTGGTTGTTTTAACAATAATTCTTCTAATTCATGAACACAGGATATATTTCCATTTATTTGTGTCTTCTGTGTCTTCTTCAGTTTCTTTCATCAATGACTTAAATTTTTAGTATCTTTCACCTCCTACATTAGGTTTATTCCTAACTATTTTGCTGTTTTATTGCTATTGTACATGGGATTGTTTTCTTCATTTCTTTTTCAGATAGTTCATTGTTAGTGTTAGCAATACAAGTGATTTTTGTATGTTGATTTCATGTCTTGAAATTTTACTGAATTCTTTTATTAGTTCTTACAGAATTTTGATGGAGTCTTCAGGGTTTTCTATATATAAGATCATGCCATCTTTATTTATTTTTTTTCTGGCTTTTAATTTTAATTTTTTAAATTTTATTTATTTTATTATGTTATGTTAATCACCATACATAACATCATTAGTTTTGATGTAGTGTTCCATGATTCATTGTTTGCGTATAACACCCAGTGCTCCAAGCAGAACGTGCCCTCTTTAATACCCATCACCAGAATAACCCATCCTCACACTCCCCTCCCCTCTAGAACCCTCAGTTTGTTTTTCAGAATCCATAGTCTCTCATGGTTCATCTCCCCCTCTGATTTCCCCCCCATTCATTCTTCCCCTCCTGCTATCTTCTTCTTCTTCTTTTTTATTTTTTTAACATATAATGTATTATTTGTTTCAGAGGTACAGGTCTATGATTCAACAGTCTTACACAATTCACAGCACTGACCATAGCACATACCCTCCCCAATGTCTATCACCCAGCCACCCCATCCCTCCCAGCCCGTACCAATCCAGCAACCCTCAGTTTGTTTCCTGAGATTAAGAATTCCTCATATCAGTGAGATCATATGATACATGTTTTTCTCTGATTGACTTATTTCACTCAGCATAATACCCTCCAGTTCCAACCACGTAGTTGCAAATGGCAAGAGCTCATTCCTTTTGATGGCTGCATAATATTCCATTGTATATATATATACCACTTCTTCTTTATCCATTGATCTGTCGATGGACATCTTGGCTCTTTCCACAGTTTGGCTATTGTGGACATTGGTGCTATAAACATCAGGGTGCACGTACCCCTTCGGATCCCTACATTTGTATCTTTGGGGTAAATACCCAGTAGTGCAATTGCTGGGTTGTAGGGTAACTCTATTTTAAACTTTTTGAGGAACCTCCATACTGTTTTCCAGAGTGGCTGCACCAGCTTGCATTCCCACCAACAGTGTAGGGGGGTTCCCCTTTCTCCGCATTGCCGCCAACATCTGTCATTTCCTGACTTGTTAATTTTAGCCATTCTGACTGGTGTGAGGGGGTATCTCATTGAGGTTATGATTTGGATTTCCCTGATGCCAAGCGATGTTGAGCACTTTTTCATGTGTCTGTTGGCCATTTGGATGTCTTCTTTGGAAAAATGTCTGTTCGTGTCTTCTGCCCATTTCTTGATTGGATCATTTGTTCTTTGGGTGTTGAGTTTGATAAGTTCTTTATAGATTTTGGATACTAGCTGTTTATCTGATATGTCATTTGCAAATATCTTCTCCCATTCTGTCGGTTGTCTTTTGGTTTTGTTGACTGTTTCTTTTGCTGTGCAAAAACTTTGTATCTTGATGAAGTCCCAATAGTTCATTTTTGCCCTTGCTTCCCTTGCCTTTGGCGATGTTTCTAGGAAGAAGTTGCTGCGGCTGAGGTCGAAGAGGTTGCTGCCTGTGTTCTCCTTTAGGATTTGATGGACTCCTATCTCACATTGAGGTCTTTCAACCATTTTGAGTCTATTTTTGTGTGTGGTGTAAGGAAATGGTCCAGTTTCATTCTTCTGCATGTGGCTGTCCAGTTTTCCCAACACCATTTGTGGAAGAGATTGTCTTTTTTCCATCGGACATTCTTTCCTGCTTTGTCGAAGATTAGTTGACCATATAGTTGAGTGTCTATTTATGGGCTGTTTATTCTGTTCCATTGATTGATGTGTCTGTTTTTGTGCCAGTACCATACTCTCTGGAAGATGACAGCTTTGAAATAGAGCCTGAAGTCCGGAATTGTGATGTCGCTAGCTTTGCTTTTCTTTTTCAACATTCCTCTGGCTATTCGGAGTCTTTTCTGGTTGGAACCATACAAATTTTAGGATTATTTGTTCCATTTCTTTGAAAAAAGTGGATGGTATTTTGATACCATCATTACATTGCATTGAATGTGTAGATTGGGGGGATTGCATTGAATGTGTAGATTGCTCTAGATAGCATTGACATCTTTACAATATTTGTTCTTCCAATCCGTGAGCATGGAACGTTTTTCCATTTCTTTTTGTCTTCCTCAATATCTTTCATGAGTATTTTATAGTTTTTTGAGTACAGATCCTTTGCCGCTTTGGTTAGATTTGTTCCTAGGTATCTTATGGTTTTGGGTGCAATTGTAAATGGGATTGATTCCTTAATTTCTCTTTCTTCTGTCTTGTTGTTCGTGTATAGGAATGCCACTGATTTCTGTCCATTGATTTTATATCCTGGCACTTTACTGAATTGCTGTATGAGGTCTAGCAGTTTTGGGGTGGAGTCCTTTGGGTTTTCCACATAAAGTATCATATCATCTGCAAAGAGTGAGAGTTTGACTTCTTCCTTGCTGGTTTGGATGCCTTTGATTTCTTTATGCTGTCTGATTGCTGTGGCTAGGACTTCTAGTACTATGTTGAATAGCAGGGGTGAGAGTGGACATCCCTGCCGTGTTCCTGACTTTAGGGGGAAAGGTCTCAGTTTTTCCCCATTGAGAATGATATTCGCTGTAGGTTTTTCATAGATGGCTTTTATGATATTGAGGTGTGTACCCTCTATGCCTATACTCTGAAGAGTTTTGATCAAGGAAGGATGCTGTAGTTTGTCAAATGCTTTTTCTGCATCCATTGAGAGGATCATATGATTCTTGTTCTTTCTTTTGTGAATGTATTGTATCACGTTGATTGATTTGCGGATGTTGAACCAACCTTGCAGCCCAGGGATAAATCCCACCTGGTCGTGGTGAATAATCCTTTTAATGTACTGTTGGATCCTATTGGCTAGTATTTTGGGGAGAATTTTTGCATCCGTGTTCATCAAGGATATTAATCTGTAATTCTCCTTTTGGTGGGGTCTTTGTCTGGTTTGGGGATCAAGGTAATGGTGGTCTCATAAAACGAGTTGGAAGTTTTCCTTCCATTTCTATTTTTTGGAACACTTTCAGAAGAATAGGTATTAATTCCTCTTGAAATGTTTGGTAGAATTCCCCTGGGAAGCCATCTGGCCCTGGGCTTTTGTTTTTTGAGAGATTTTTGATGACTGCTTCAATTTCCTAAGTGGTTATAGGTCTGTTCAGGTTTTCTATTTCTTCCTGGTTCAGTTTTGGTAGTTGATACATCTCTAGGAATGCATCCATTACTTCCAGGTTATCTAATTTGCTGGCATAGAGTTGCTCATAATATGTTCTTATAATTGTTTGTATTTCTTTGGTGTTGGTTGTGATTTCTCCTCTTTCATTCATGATTTTGTTGATTTGGGTCATTTCTCTTTTCTTTTTGAGAAGTCTGGCCGGTGGTTTATCAATCTTGTTAATTCTTTCAAAGAACCAGCTCCTAGTTTCGTTGATCTGTTCTACTGTTCTTTTGGTTTCTATTTCATTGATTTCTGCTCTGATCTTTATTATTTCTCTTCTTCTGCTGGGTTTAGACTTTATTTGCTGTTTTTTCTCCAGCTCCTTTAGGTGTAGGGTTAAGTTGTGTATTTGAGACCTTTCTTGTTTTTTGAGAAAGGCTTGTATTGCTATATACTTTCCTCTTAGGACTGCCTTTGCTGCATCCCAAAGATTTTGAACAGTTGTGTTTTCATTTCCATTGGTTTCCGTGAATTTTTTAAATTCTTCTTTAATTTCCTGGTTGACCCATTCATTCTTTATTAGGATGCTCTTTAGCCTCCATGTATTTGAGTTCTTTCTGACTTTTCTCTTATGATTGAGTTCTAGTTTCTAAGCATTATGGTCTGAAAATATGCAGGGAATGATCCCAATCTTTTGGTACCAGTTGAGACCTGATTTGTGACCTAATATGTGATCTATTCTGGAGAATGCTCCATGGGCACTAGAGAAGAATGTGTATTCTGTTGCTCTGGGATGGAATGTTCTGAATATATCTGTGAAGTCCATTTGGTCCAGTGTGTCATTTAAAGTCTTTATTTCCTTGTTGATCTTTTGCTTAGATGATCTGTCCATTTCAGTGAGGGGGGTGTTAAAGTCCTCCACTATTATTGTATTGTTGTCAATGTGTTTCTTTGCTTTTGTTATTACTTGGCTTATATAAGTGGCTGCTCCCATGTTAGGGGCATAGATATTTACAATTGTTAGATCTTCTTGTTGGATAGACCCTTTAAGTAGGATATAGTGTCCTTCCTCATCTCTTATTACAGTCTTTGGTTTAAAATCTAATTTGTCTGATACAAGGATTGCCACTCCAGCTTTCTTTTGGTGTCCATTAGCATGGTAAATGGTTTTCCACCCCCTCACTTTCAATCTGGGGGTGTCTTTGGGTCTAAAATGAGTTTCTTGCAGAAAGCATATCGATGGGTCTTGTTTTTTTTATCCAATCTGATAGCCTGTGTCTTTTGATTGGGAAATTTAGCCAGTTTACATTCAGGGTAACTATTGAAAGAGGAATTTAGTGCCATTGTATTGCCTGTAAGGTGACTGTTACTGTATATTGTCTGTGTTCCTTTCCAGTCCATATTACTTTGAGGCTCTCTCTTTGCTTAGAAGGCCCTTTCCAATATTTTTTGTAGGGCTGGTTTCGTGTTTGCAAATTCCTTTAGTTTTTGTTTGTCCTGGAAGCTTTTTATCTCTCCTTCAATTTTCAATGACAGCCTAGCTGGATATGGTATTCTTGGCTGCCTATTTTTCTCATTTAGTGCTCTGAAGATATCATGCCAGTCCTTTCTGGCCTGCCAGGTCTCTGTGGATAGGTCTGTTTCCAATTTAATGTTTCTACCATTGTAGGTTACAGATCTCTCATCCTGAGCTGCTTTCAGGATTTTCTCTTTGTCTCTGAGATTCGTAAGCTTTACTATTAGATGTCGGGGTGTTGACCTATTTTTATTGATTTTGAGAGGGGTTCTCTGTGCCTCCTGGATTTTGATGCCTGTTTCCTTCCCCAAATTAGGGAAGTTCTCTGCTATAATTTCCTCCAATATACCTTCTGCCCCTCTCTGTCTTTCTTCTTCTTCTGAGATCCCAATTATTCTAATATTGTTTCGTATATGGTATCACTTATCTCTTGAATTCTGCCCTCGTGATCCAGTAGTTGTTTATCTCTCTTTTTCTCAGTTTCTTTATTTTCCATCATTTGGTCTTCTATATTGCTAATTCTCTCTTCTGCCTCATTTATCCTAGCAGTTAGAGCCTCCATTTTTGATTGCACCTCATTAATAGCTTTTTTGATTTCTACTTGGTTAGATTTTAGTTCTTTTATTTCTCCAGAAAGGGTTTCTCTAATAACTTCCATGTTTTTTTTCAAGCCCAGCTAGTATTTTTAAAATCATCATTCTGAACTCTAGTTCTGATATCTTACTAATGTCCGTATTGATTAAGTCCCTGGCAGTGGGTACTGCCTCTTGTTCTTTTTGTTGAGGTGATTTTTTCTATCTTGTATTTTGTCCAGAGGAGAAGAGATGAATGAGAGAACAAAATGCTAACAGGGTAACAAAGTCCCCAGAAAATATACACTAAACAAATCAGAAAAGACCTGAAACCGGGGAAAGAAAGGGAAAGAAAGAAAAAAGAAAAAAGAAGTTAAAAACAAACAAAAACAAAACAAAACAAAAAACAGCAAAAAAAATCATCAAATATGAATAGGCTGGTGCATAGATCAGTGCCACACACTAGATTTTGGGTGTATTTTGGTCTGTTAGAAGAAAGTGCCTCCCAAAATTTTAAAGAAAAACTTCTATATGTAGGAAAATAAGGGTTAATACAATGAAGGGATGGAATATGACTGTGAAGATGAAAATTATAAAAGATTTTATAAAAGGAATTGATAAGAAGTTGGTTGAAAAAAGAATGAAGAGGATTTTTTTTTAAAAAAGGGAGAGAATGTGATTAGGCAGGAGACTAGAACAAAGCCATACACTAGAGATTTAGGTGTATTTTGATCTGTTAGAAGAAACTGTATCCCAAAATTTTAAAGAGAGAACAACTTATATATACATACCAAAAATAAGGGTAACTCCTATGAAGGGATAGAATGTGACTCTAAAAACGAAAATAAAAAAAGATTTTTTTAAAAAAGGGATTGATAAGATGTTGGTTGAAAAAGGGAAAAAGAAAAATTCAAAAACAAAAAAGACAGTTAAAAAAATTAACTTTGAAAGACTAAAGAATCATGGGAAAAAAAGCCATGAATTCTGTGTGCAGTATTCCCCTAGTGCTGGAGTTTTGCCATTCTCATTGATCGGTATACTTGGTCTTGGCTGGCTGTTCTTGCTGATCTTCTGGGGGAGGGGCCTGTTGCCATGGTTCCCAAATATCTCTGCTGGAGGTGGAATTGCCCCGCCCTTGCCAGGTCCGGGTTAAGTAATCTGCTCGGGTTTGCTCTCGGGAGCTTTTGTTCCCTGCAAGCTTTCCATACAGCTTTGGAGGAAGAGAGTGAAATGGCGGCCTCCCAATCTCCGCCCTGGAGGAGCCGATAACTCGGGGCCTCCACTCGTCAATGAGCTCCCTGAGAAAAGCAGTAAGTCTCTCCCATCTCCCTGGTCTCCGGACACACTCTGTGCTCACCCGGCCTGTGACCGAGCATTTCTGTCTTGGCAGACGACCCTGTGTGGAGTCTCCAAACCCAGCAGATTCCTGCAGTGAGCTCTTGTGCCACTCCTCCCAGGGCAGGAAGGGGAATCTCCCTGGATCTGCTGCTTGTTGGGTCCCTGGTGGAAGAGCAGTGGCCCAACTGTGCCGCAGATCATGGTTTATGGCAACCCCAAGCTGAGAGCCCTTTCCGCGGCTCTGTCTCTGCAGCTGGCTTCCTTGCTCCAATACCTCGGAGCTCTGCTGCACTCAGGCATCCCCAGTCTTTCTGTGACCCCGAGGGTCCTGAGACCACACTGTCCCAGTGAAGGTTCCACCCCCCGCTTAGCCACTGGAGTGATGTCCCTCAGCGGAGCCGAGTTCTAAATGTTTCAATTTTGTGCTCCCCTGCTCTATCACTTGCCAGAAGTGGCCGATGGAGGCCCCCTCCCCCACCGTCTATCCTCCCAAATATTGCCTCAGATTCTCTTCTCTGCATGTCCTACCTTCCAGAAAGTGGTCGCTTTTCTGTTCAGAGTTGTTGCTATTCTTTTCTTTGATCTCCTGTTGAGTTCGTAGGTGTTCAGAATGATTTGATCCCTATTCAGCTGAATTCCTGGGACCAGACAAAATCCAGGTCTCCTACTCCTCCGCCATCTTGCTCCTTCCCCATAACTTGCCTCAAATCTTAATGCTGGTAAGTACCCAGCCAAAACCCCCAAGATCATGTCATCTTTAAACAGAGACAATTTTACTTCTTCCTTTCTGATTTGGATGCCTTTTTTTTTCCTTGTCTAATTGCTCTGGTTAGGACTTGTAGTATGATGTTGAATCATACTACATGGTTGTATCAACCATGCGTGTGAAGCTGAAGGTACACTAATGGGGCTTATCCTAAAGCACTCATCTTTTGTATTCTCAGTACAGACTTCTCTCATTGGGACATCCCAAAGAACTTCTTTCTCTCTGTTACTTGAGTTCGGCCCTGCTTATATTCTTGGAACAATGGATTCATCCCAAATAAAGAGGTGTCCACTGTCGTTAAGACCAAACACATCTACTGCTTCTCACCTCTCTTATCAGCTTAGTGACTGGCAGATCATGCCTACCATTCAGAAGGAGACCATGCCTTAGATGCTGAAGAAAGGTCAGTGACCAGAGAAAGAAAACACTAGAAGAAGAAAAGGACTTTGTTAAATTTTCTTTCCCCAGTTGGTCCTGCTGCTTTGCTCCAGTAGCAGAGACTACTGCAACCCTGGGTATGAGAGCCTTTTGATGAGGCCAAGTTCAGTGACCCTGCTGTAACCCAGCCCCAGTTCAGATTTGGGTAGTATTTATCTGGGACCTGCCTTTGTTACCCTTGAAAGACTTTTGAGAAAGAAGGTGATTTTCTTTCTTCTCTTTTTCAGCTTTCCCAGTCTCACTTGCCTTCTTTCATTCTGTCTTCTTTGTCATGATGACAGCACAGATCTTCCAATTCGTGATGTTGCAGTCCAATGGCAAGAAAACACAGGGGGAGAAGTCAAATGCACATGGAGATCAGGTTCATTCATACCACAAAAAGTGATTAAGTGCTTCCTATGTGCCAGGCACATAGATGCTGAGGATACAACTATGAGCAAAACACCTTTACTGTTCTTGTGGAGCTTACATTGTAGTGGGGGATATAGATACTAAACAAATAAATGTATAAAATATGTTTTCATTTTGGTCCTCCAAAAAACAAACCCTGAGAAAAGGATTTGGATGCAAGTAGTTTATTTAGGAATAACTTCATGAAGCACAATGAGGAAGTAGAGAGTGAAGCAGAGAAGGTGGGGAAATCAATAAAGAGTACATTAAGGAGTGGGTTACCACTGTGGGCAACTGGGGCTGAATCCCATTGAGGACCATCAGGAAGTCTTTATGAAAGGCTAGTCAGTGTTGTCCTTTCAAGGGACAAAATGTTGGGGACAAAACTCTCATCCCTCCTTCATTCCTAGAGTGCTAACTGCTCAACATTTCTGGCATGCCTTGCACATAGGCTGAGTATGTTTCCATTGCTAGAGAAAAGCAATAATGCCATTAGAGAGACAAAGAAAGCCATAGGCTGTAAGGGAAGTACCTGTGTTGACCTCTGGAGAGGGCCAAAATTATGATCAAGGATATAGGTAGGACATCATCAACCACTGCTGTATTAGATGGGCATACGTGTTAGAAGAATAATGAAGAATATAGAGTAATAGCTGGAAAATGGAACTATTGAACATAATGTGGTTAGGAAAGCCCTCTCTGAAGAAGTGATATTGGAGTAAATATCTTTAAGAAATAAGGGAATGAATCACAGACCTGTACCTCTGTAACAAATAATACATTATATGTTAAAAAAAAAAAAAAAGAAGATACCAAGAAGGGAAAAATGAAGGGGGGGATCAGAGGGGGAGACGAACTATGAGAGACTATGGACTCTGAGAAACAAACTGAGGGTTCTAGAGGGGAGGGGTTAGCCTGGTGATGGGTATTAAAGAGGGCACGTATTGAGTGGAGCACTGGGTGTTGTACGCAAACAATGAATCATGGAACACTACATCAAAAACTAATGATGTAATGTATGGTGATTAACATAACATAATAAAATAAAATAAAATAAAAAGAAATAAAGGAATGAGCCATGCATATATCTAGAGGAAGATTATTGCAGGCAAATGTAACAGTGAATGCAAAGACCTTAAGGCAGGAGGGGGGTTTGGATCTATTTTGAAGGCAGATCTAATAGGATTTGCTGATGGATTGGGTGTGAGGTGTAGAAGAATGGATGCATGAATCATTTTAGGGGTTTTGGCCAGAACGTCTGGTGAAATTGCTGTGTATTGAGATTATGCAAGTACAAGGAGTATATTGGGGAAGGGGATTTATTAAAGTGTGATTTCAGACATGTTAAGTTTGAGATAACTTTTAGACAAGTGAAAATGTTGAGCTAATAGTTGAATATATTTGTCTGAAGTCAAGGTAGAGATTAGTTCTAGAAGTACAAATTTGGGAGTCATTAGTTTGTAGATGGTATTTAGAGCCACAGGATTGAGTGAGATTACCTAGGAGTTGAGAGTAGATAAAGAGCAGAGATTTGAGGCCTAAACCACTGAGTATTTCAATCTGTAAAGGTCAGGAAGATGAAAAGAAACCAGCCAGTGGATCTGAAACTGAAGAGAAACAGTGTTATACCCGGGGCGGGGGGGGGGGGGGGTTGTGGTGGTGAAGAAAGTGTTTCAAGAGGAGGAAGGAATTGTGTTAAATGCATGGGGAGAGCTGTGCTGAGTGGGAGATGAATGGCTTTGGACTGGACCATGTAAGTGCCCAATAGAAGGAAGTGATGGATTCCATGATATCCATGCAGTTGAGGGTCAGAAGGCATTCATGACTGGCTTAGAGCAAGTTTGAGATGGCTGAACATTTGAGGGCAGAGGGATGGTCTCTGAAAACCAACTGTAATGGGCTGCCCAGGTAGTTCAGAAAAGAAGAGAAGAATGAAAATAAGAACTTCAAAGGGAGATTTTGCTTCAGTGATTTTGCCCTGGGGTCATAGTACATGCTAATTGGTGCTCAGAAAATGTCTTCCTGGACATGGAGACTCAAATCCTCACTTAAGATTTAGATTAAAAAAATTTTTAACAGAAAAAATAAAGCTATACCCATTCATGTAAACGAGTAAATTTAAACTAACTCTAGACCTAAAAGAATGAACTTTATTGTGTATAAACTATGCCTCAATATACCTGACTTAAAATGTACTAATCAGCTCTTCTCAGTGGTGAGGTTCCTCCCAACTTCCCTCCTCAGATCTGGCTAGTGAGGCATCTGGACTGACCTGTGATTACATGTGGGCACAGCTCTGTTCTGAATGGACTGCCCTCATTATTAAGAAGAGTTTATTATTACAATGGCCTTCAAACAAAAACAGGTTTCTTTCATTACTGTATTTCTTCACTCCAATGCATTCCGTTGTCTGTTGCCAGTTTAATCAAATAAGACCCTGCTCAAGAATTGACAATGCTTTCCCATTTCCTATAGCAAACTCTTCTTTTTCTTTCAGGCCTTCCAGGATTTGGCTATGGCCTAACTAGTCCACATTATTTTCCCAAAACATAGGCCCTTATTTTAATCCCGATAACTCTTTTGTGTAACAAACATGACTCGTTCAGTCTTACTCCCCAGATTTTCTGAAACCTTCACCCAAAATATACTTCCTTTTTTTATCTTTTAAAATTCTATGCCTCTCTGAGATTATGAGAGAGAGCCTAATCTTTGAAATTAGATAGATCTATATTTGAATTCTATCTTTACCTCCGTTTCCTCATCTGTAAAATAAATGTAATAACATCACCCTCACAGAGTTGCTATGAATTGATTGCCTATAGGCTCTGGAATGTGACCCGGAAATGATCTCCTCCAGTTTTATCCTAGAGACATTCCCAGATGGGATGGAACTTTAAAAAATTACTTTTTTTTCCCCCTTAGGTCTCACTCCTGTACTTTTTGATCTTATCCAGATTTATAGAGTAATTATTATTTGGACAAACAAGTTAAAATTTATTTTCCTAATCTATCTTACTTTGCACATAGTAGTTTCTTATGTCAATTTGAAAAATTCAAGTATTAACTTAAATACTACTGTATACAGGATATTAATTAGTCTCTTTAACCAAATCATGTTTCTTGAAGACAGGGATCATCCATTTCCTTTTTGTTCTTAGCACAATATGCATTACTAAGCATGTGATGGTTGTTCTATAGATTTTCAATGACTGGCTAAATGAATGTTACCAAACATTCTCTTTAATTTTACTCAGACTCTCCAGGGATGGTCTAATGTCAGATATGGTCTAGCTATATATATATATTACTAAATAAATTACATTAAATTAAATTACATTTTGGTTTATGAATACTACAGGGAATTTTTGCATTGTTTTGTCTTGGCAAATTTAAAGTATTAACTGTGGTCACACATAGTGTAATAAAGTGTGGGCTTTGAGAAGAGACTTGGGTTCAAATTCCAATCCAGGCCTTCACTGACTGGGTGATTTTGAGCAAATTATTTGGCTTCTCCCAGCCCAATCTTCTCTTTAGTTAAAAAGGAGGTAAAGACACATATGCCATGTCTTGCATAGGCTGAATACAGTGCCATGTGAAAGTGCTTAGCAAAGTGTCTGGAAAGTAATAAGCATAGAGCACATATTTGATTTTATTTTTCCTTCTGTTTCCGTTAAATTGAATTTTTCACTTTAAACTGCAAGGATCAAAAGAAGTCATCTGTATGAAAGCACTTTAAAAACAACAGAGTTTTGAACACCTGTAAATCATTACTATTACTATTGTAAGCAAGAAAGGCAAACTAAGATAGTATCTACTCTTTAGAGGGACAGTCTCCCTATGAGGCTGTCAGCAAAGTTGTAGATCTACCTTTCTGAAGATTCCTAGATCAGATCCTGTAACATTCCACATCCATGAGATGTGACTCATGGCTGACTGCCTATAATTGTTCTCTGGAAACCCCTCTGCCCCAACAAGAAAATCTGAGAATAATATAATTATTTACAATAGTCATAGCCATCCTTTTATTTCTCTAGATATAAGACAAAGAAGTCTTTTATTTCCTTTTTTTTTTACTTGTCCCAATTCTCTTATTCTTTTTTTTCCTTCCTTGTTTTTGATTAGAATTGAAGAAAATATTGATAAATGTTGGTTTTCCTCTCCAACCCTTGGGGATGCTGGTCTACCAGAAGGGAGTCCAAAGACAAAATTTTCATTAAGTGACCTTGCTATTGTCCTCAACTTCTCCCTCTTCCAAACTGTTGTAATTAAGAGAGCGCCCATTAAATGATTTCCCTTTGTCAAATGGATTATATTTTATAATGGAGCCAAGTTCTATACTCATTATGATTCTCCAGGCCAGGGCCAACAAAATGTCGGCACCTTTTCCCCGACAGCAGCTGAAACAGCAGAGGAAGGTCATTTAATGACAGTTTGGGAGGGAACCAGGATAGCTCTTAGCCAATGGCCTCCTATCCTTGAATGTCAATAAAGTGTTCTTTTTCAACTCAGGGCCTCTGCTTTTTAT
This sequence comes from Phoca vitulina, assembly GCF_004348235.1. NCBI lineage: Eukaryota > Metazoa > Chordata > Mammalia > Carnivora > Phocidae > Phoca > Phoca vitulina. The sequence continues at coordinate 13,096,737 of NW_022589770.1, read as the reverse complement.
GAAGTAGGGATTTAAAAATGTGCTGGTATCAAAGTGTTTCAGAACAACAAACAGCCAACAAATCTCAAACTAAAGTGATGTTGAATTGACCCACACAGACCTGAAAAATGTTCCACTCTGGGGATCCTGGTGGGTCAAGATATCCGTCATCCTCATGCTGTATTCTCATGCTGTGATTGCACCTCTGGGTCACTGTGGCCAAGCTCCCTAATGAAAAGGAAATGATCCCATCAATCGCCCAGATGTTTGGCAGAGAGTAGACTAAACATCTGGTTGATTGACTGAATGGTTTTCTCTCTGGCCAGATGTTTGGTATCAACTAAGCACCATATGAGTAGACCCTTTAAAAGGGCATTCTCCTGAGGCCCCCAATCACATCTAGTTTATAGGAAGTTCTTCTCATACTAATACAATTTTTGATTCTGAGATGGAATTCTGCTTACTTTGCTTACTCTGTAACGTCTTCATAGCCTTGTTTGATTCCCTTTTCTACAAGGACATCTTTGGTAAAAATGCTAGTGGTGGTAGTAGCAATGCAAAAATGTGTTAGCGTGAGCACAATATTTGAATATGTTTTCATGGTATGGAATATTCCACAAGTTATTCCTGCATTGAGTTTTGTTTTCTTTGGAGCATATATCACTTACCAGTTAGACATTCTGGATTCAAGATATAGCAGGGGAGATTTTGTGCTAGCATGGCAATGTCCTTTCTATCATCTTTTACTTAGCCAAAGAACTCTCCTTTGTCTGAGAGATGTTTTTGGTAGCAGTGAGTGAAGCATTTGGGGTCTAAATAGTAGAAAGTGGAGTCAGTAGTGTGCTATGGTGGCAAGAGCACTGGATTAGGAGTCAAGATTTGGGCACTGGAGCCAGTTCATTCATTGACTCTCCAAGTGACCTAGGTATCAGTTTAACTCTCTAGGCTTCCATTTCCTTACCTGAAAAATGATGTCATACAACTGAGGTTCTAACAATCTGTAATTTGCTGAAACCCAGGAGGTGATCATGAGATATAATCAATGTTATTACACTGAGTTCAGATTGTTACTTGGGAAAGAAATTCCATACAGGTAAGAAAAGACCTTGCACAATGAATTAGTGATTCTATTTTACTTCTAAATGTCTCTAGGATGGGCAATGTATTAGAGATGATAGTGCCATTAATAGTGTGAAGTAAGTTTGTTAAGAGATTTAACTCTTACCAAGAAGCACATGATGAATATGGTTTGAGAGTGGACATAGGAAACATTAAAAAGGCTTGAGATGGGAAAGGTTGTTCTTATGCATTGCCATAGTTGGGGGGCCCTGATGACTGACACTTGGTGGAGAGGATGAAAAAGACATGGAAAGAGGATGGAGGGGCCCAGAGGAGTAACTTTACTGGTATCACAATGTTGTTAAGACCAAGCCCTCTCTCTCTTTCAATTCTACTAGATCATAGTGTCTCAAGGTTAGAAGAATCAAAGACCAAAAAAGCTCTGAGCATTAATTAGGCATCAAAATAGCTTAAATCAGCCATTACTTCATCTTCTGAAACTGAAGATAACTGTATATCTCTGAATCAATAAAATGTATATTCTAAAAAGCCATATTCTAAGACTAGGGGGCTTTAGAGAAAATAAATAAATCTGTAGGCAATGGTTTGTGATGTTTTCAGATGAAATTCCTGAACTTCCTAGTTGCTAAGCTTTTGAAAGCATTTTTACATTTGCAAAATGATCAACTAATTGGTCAGAAAGTGGATTGCTATTATCATCCTTAGTTTACTATAAGCTGACAGGGCTATGAAGAAAAAAAAATTCAACTGGTCTATCCGTCAGTCTTCAAAAATCAGAGTGCAGCCCTTTAATCTCTATGACACTAACATATACTTAATAAAAAAATCATACTGTGAGCATTGGCTATGTTTTCATTATTCAAAGCAAGTTTGTTTTGTCCCTCCAACAGAGAGTTTGTTTTGTCTCTTTGTTGGAGGGTCTGAAGTTTTTTTTCTCACATGGGTCTGGAGTGTTCTATTCTGATTTTTCATCTCTCCTTATCCATCCCTGATTCCTCTTATCTCAGGGTCAGACCTTCAAAGAGAACTTCCAAGAGTGCATTTTATCAGGGCAGCCAATGACTGGGAAAGGATGGAGGGAGGATGTGGGTGTTCTTCTCCATACCATATCATTTACATGCAAGATAAGTTCTCATTTGCCTGGGGTGGGTTAGGGGCACTTACACATGGAGTCCTGGTGCCAAGGTGACTTCCCAGAGGTCCCCCTGGTCTTGTGGCTCCTCAGAACTCCCCAAGAACTGCTCAAACATATGTGGCATAAAAGTCCATATGGTTTCAATTTCCTTTACTACATGACCATTTTTGCTTTGTTTGTGCTCAGACCTGCCTTACTCAAAATTCCTGCTCTGCTGGGCCCCTTCTGTCACAGAATTAGGGGTGGGGTGAGGTTAAAAAAACACTGAAATGGAAGAGAGCTCAACGAGCTCATTCTGTATAATAAAATCCATTCTACTGTGGTCCTAATTTCATCAAGTAATACAAGTCAACATCGGACATTAATGAGAGAAGGTTTCCAATTAGATACAGTCTGACACTGGCCCTGCTTCTCAGTCACCTTCAATTGTCAGCGATAAAAAACGACAGTTCGATATGATATGGATCATTCATTCCAAATCTCCACAACTCATTTATGACAAACACAACTAACAGAGCATGGGGAACTGCAGAATTGTTTTTCATTATCCTGGCACATTGGCTTCCAACTACAGCTGTAATGATCTTCAGTGGTTTTCCATACCACATTGTTAATGAATTGTCTGAGATGTGATGATAACCAGAATTCTGACTGAGAATCTCAGTAATCCTTTTGTTTTGAAAAGAACAAATGAGTCTCCAGAAGAAGAAAAGGAGAGAAAAAAGATTTAAAAAGAAATTGTTTTCATAAGTGACATGGGTTCTGTTGGGAGATAGGGTGGCATTCCAGAAGTATTTGGGGAGGAGGAAGACGTGAGAGGGGTCAGCTCTAGAGCATTAACCCACAGAGAACCTTGGAAGTGACCATATAACCAAATCACATGGTTTAAAGTAATGGGATAAGCTAGGGTTTTATGAAGGCTAGTGCCAGAGTCTACATAATTCCAATATGGTAAGTAAGGCCTAACCACTAGGATTTCTGGGAAATAATGTTATTTAAAGAGAGCTGAATGTCAATATTCCAGGTAGTACAGTCAGCATCCCTCCAGGGCCTGAGGATATGGGACCAGATCCCCAAGATCTGGAGATATAAATACTAGCATGGCTAAACTTCAGCGAACCAAGCAGTCTAGAATTCATTAATTCCTTTATTCATTTAACCAATATTTATTGAACATTCACACCAAGTCAAGTATGGTGCTTCATAAGTACAGACATACAATATAGGGCAATATAGACACTGTCCAGGGGAGGGAGGAGTAAGCAGGTAGCCAAAGTCATAGCTCTAGGAAAGGCAGACAGAAGCCTTTCAAGCTGAGAACATGAAGGGACTTCAGTATACTTAACTACTTTGCCTCCTCACTTAACAGGCATTTTGCTAATTCTCAGTTCTATTATTTTTATTACCGCAGTAATTATATCAGCTACATTTCAATATCAAATCATGTGAGTACTAAGAGGAAGGGCAGAGCAATAGCTCACACAGAATCAGGATCTAGAAGGGCATAGGTGTTGAAAACAAGATAAGGCAGGCCCAGGAGAAGCAGGTATCTCATATTGGTGAACATGGAATACTTATGAACTTAGAACCCTTGGAACCCGGGCTAACAAACTAGGCAACATATGTAAAATATCAGCAAGGAGGCAATGATAGTGATACAACCTTTGACCCACCAGGGTGTTTCTTATATTCTCTTTGCTGGTGTAAGAGCTAGTCCTACTTGATTCCTCATGTGGGAGCAGGTGAGTGAGTGACATTGAGTGAAAACAGGCCATACATATCTATTACCTCATGAAGCTGCTACGTTTAATTATTTCATTTATAAAAAAAGTTTTATAATGTCAGTTTGGATCTCCTCCTATTTGGTTGAGTTGGCAAACTCATCTCTAGGGCCCTGCACTGAACAGAGAAGTTACAAACCCTCAGAAGGTCCATTATTCTTCCCACACACAGCTCCACAGCCTCAGCCTTCAAAATGAATAAAAACCAAGGCAATGTTGTATGGTTCCAAGATTACAAAACTGAGAGCTAGAAAAGCCCTGTGAGGGCATGGGCTCCAGCCCCATGTACCCATAGAACATGACTTCCTGTGTCACTGGCTTAGGTATTTCGAGTCTAATCAGATTTTAAATATCCCAAATGACAGATTCCACCTCTGATCTTGGAAGAGAAATCTAGGAAATAATAAATCTCATTTTTAAGTATTTCCTTATGTTCAACTCTTATTTTTCCCTCTCTTCATTGGGTTTTATTAATCTAACAGTGTTAACTTTTCCCCCTTGCTTTTAAAATATTTTTGCTTCCTCTATAGCATTTGTACCCTTCAAATATTTATAGACTTCCTTGTCTTTCCTCAGTCATTAGCCAAGTCATGCATATTTAGCACTTTTAATCTTCTAGACCCTCTTCATAAATCAATGCCCACATTGCTGGTGTCATTTTCGCTCCTTTGCCCATTTGATCTATATCTTTCTGATCCAGAGGTGTTCAAAACTGCATTCATTTATTCCATTGCAAGTGTCAGTACTATTGCAAATACCTTAGAGAAAATCTTTCTTTCTCATCTAACATTAAAGCTAGCCCTAAACTCTTCCTGAAAAATTTCATAACCAACCTGGACCTATTTAATCATCCTTTCCTTTCAAGACCATCTAGGACACAACAGAGTTTTGTGAAAAGATCAATCACTTATCTTTGGGTTTAAATGCTTGCTTTGCAACTAATTAACTCCATTCTCCTAGAGAAAGTCACTTTCTCTCTCTAAGCCTCAGTTTCCCAATATGTAAAAGAGGGGATTGGACTAGATGCTTTTAAGGAGCAATCAAGTTCTGAAATGCTGTATTGGCACTGGATTCATGAATTAAAAAACCTTGTAGAAATTTCTTCCCCACTTTAACTTCTAATATTCTCTCCTGAAAAGGGAATTGTAATTCTTTTCTTGTTTACCACATTGAGTTGTTTTGAGGATCAAGTATGTGAAAGTGCTTTCAAAATTGTAAAGTGCTAATCAGACAGATGGCTTTATTATTTTTATTGTTATTATTGTTGTTGTTGTTAGTAGTAGTAACAGTAGTATCACTGTGATGATTACAAGTGTCCTTATTACTTCTTCTGCTCCAAAATGTGATAACCTGTTCTTGGTTCTTAGGCTGAAAGTCATTCTTCCTGTTACTAGCGCTTTACTCAGGACTTTGATTCATGGGGTACTATTATATGATATCAAACTTTTCCTGGCATAGAATGGTTTTGCAGCTTCTTTAGTTATTGGTGATGGCAAATATGTTTTCATTTTCCTAGCCTGTGTGTCTTGATTTTATGACCAAGTTTATTTTGCTTCTTCTGATCACTGGTATTTTAGATTATTGTCTCCTAGGGAAATATCTTGCATTTCTCTTCTAAATTAGAAATTAATATATCTTTGCCAGAGAGTCTGCATTATTTATTTGTCCTCAGTGGTGTTCTACCACCTCCTAAAAAATATCAGACGAAAATTTCATCAGTGTGCTATTCGCTTTTTCTTTAAGATCCTTAATCGAATTGATTAAAGGGTTAGGAAAAAATAACTCTGAAGGTCAAAAGATCCAGGAATATTAATCTGAATGAGACAGCACCTAATTGGTGCCTTAAAAAAAAGTCTGTATTAACTTGAGAAGCAGCATGCTAGAGTGGAAAAATTAAGTACGATTAAAACTCAGATCTTTCAACTCTAAAATTCTGTAAACTTTTTTTATTGTCACGTCTCCTCCTTTATTATAGTTCCAACAGGCTTACTTCTATGGCATTAGTCCAGAATTGTCTTTGGTAGCTATTAAACATTTGACTATTTCAGTGAGTTTTCCACCTGAAAACTAAATGTCCTTGGATCAGTAATGTCTTAACCCAAGAGGAATAACAGCAGACTCTCTAGCATGGCGGTAAGTCTGGAGAGGAGCTCTCTGGTAGGAGATTTTCCCCAAATTATGTTCCAAATAATTTCCACAAATAATGTTACCAAAACAATTTCCATTATATCTACACACACATAAGGCTGGCTCTTGCAATGGTGCTTACTATGAGAAATTTCCCAGAGGTTACAATGCCTCAAATTATTAATAATAATGAGAAGAGTACTACATAAATTTATTGATATCCTTTCTGCTCTATCTCTGCTCATGTGTTTGATACATTTTGTAGAAAAAATGTTTTGTCCCCTTGAATATATGTGTCTAGTGAGAACACAGATCTGAAAAGGAAAACAAAAATCATTATCCAACTAAGGCATTAGAGCTTTGAAAAGTGTAAACCTTGAGTCTTGGAATATGACTTAGAAATTCTGGTTTCCCTTCCCATTCCCTAATTATTTACTCTGTTACTTTGGACAAGCCATTGCACTACTCTGTACTTCAGTTCTTTGGCGTGAAATGGAATAGCAATGCTTGCCTGGACTGCATCATAAACAATGTGATGAAAGTTAGATGCAATTATTATAAAATGCTAAGCCAAGGAGGTAGTCATCATCAATATTTCCACTTACAAAAGTTAGGAGAAAAAGAGTAATTTAGTATGCTGCCAATTAAAATTGAAAATAAACCAAAATAAAATATGTTTAATATGCACCTTTGGCTCAACACCCAAAGAACAAAGAATCCAATCAAGAAATGGGCAGAAGACATGAACAGACATTTTTCCAAAGAAGACCTCCAAATAGCCAACAGACACATGAGAAAGTGCTCAACATCACTCAGCATCAGGGAAATCCAAATCAAAACCTCAATGAGATACCCCCTCACACCAGTCAGAATGGCTAAAATTAACAAGTCAGGAAATGACAGATGTTGGTGGGGATGCGGAGAAAGGGGAACCCTCCTACACTGTTGGTGGGAATGCAAGCTGGTGCAACCACTCTGGAAAACAGTATGGAGGTTCCTCAAAAAGTTTAAAATAGAGCTACCCTACAACCCAGCAATTGCACTACTGGGTATTTACCCCAAAGATACAAATGTAGGGATCCAAAAGGGTATGTGCACCTTGATGTTTATAGCACCAATGTCCACAATAGCCAAACTGTGGAAAGAGCCAAGATGTCCATCGACAGATCAATGGATAAATAAGATGTGGTATATATATATATATATATATATATATATATATATATATATACACAATGGAATATTATGCAGCCATCAAAAGGAATGAGATCTTGCCATTTGCAACTACATGGTTGGAACTGGAGGGTATTATGCTGAGTGAAATAAGTCAATCAGAGAAAAACATGTATCATATGACCTCACTGATATGAGGAATTCTTAATCTCAGGAAACAAACTGAGGGTTGCTGGAGTGGGGGGTGGGGTGGGAGGGATGGGGTGGCTGGGTGATAGACACTGGGGAGGGTATGTGCTATAGTGAGCACTGTGAATTGTGCAAGACTGTTGAATCACAGATCTGTACCTCTGAAACAAATAATGCAATATATGTTAAGAAAAAAAAAAAGAAGATAGCAGGAGGGAAAGAATGAAGGGGGGGGAATCGGAAGGGGAGATGAACCATGAGAGACGATGGACTCTGAAAAACAAACTGAGGGTTCTAGAGGGGAGGGGGGTGGGAGGATGGGTTAGCCTGGTGATGGGTATTAAAGAGGGCATGTTCTGCATGGAGCACTGGGTGTTGTGCACAAACAATGAATCGTGGAACACTACATCAAAAACTAATGATGTAATGTATGGTGATTAACATAACAATAAAAAATTTTTTAAAAATCCACTTTTGGACAAAAGATAGTGGATTTTTGAATCCAACAACCAAGGACTCAGCATTCAGGAGAGGTAATTCAAGGACTTATTAGGAAAGTAAAGAACCCCAAAGTCACCCTTGTCTAAGGTCAACTAGATTCAAGTTATTTGATATAGCTAAGTCTATCAATGGTGAATATATTCTAGAAAGTTTGAATCAGAGTATGCATCCTTACTAGGTCTGAGTGAAAGTAGTTCTTTAAATGGTGATTGTCAACAGTGGCACCCTAGTTAGGCAAAGTAGCAATTGTGTATAAGTATTCAGATCATCAAATTTTGCTCAAATGGTATATATGCTGTCAGCATTTATGTATGCTATTAAAGTAATAAATAAGTACATAATAGCTTACATTTATTGATCACTTTATGTGCTCTGTGCTAGATGCTTTGCTGCAATAAATTACTTAATCCACACAGTAATCCTATGATCCATTCTCTGTTATAACCTCCATGTTTCAAAAGAGAAAACGGAAGCACAGAGAAGTTAAGTAATGCATTCAAGGTCACACAGCTATTAAGTGGTGAAGCCAGGAGTTATATCCAATGCAGACTGAGTGTGAAGCCACTAAGCAGTGGTAGATCTGTGTTTTGTGGGTCCTGAAGCTTATACAATTGGAGAACCCTCTTTCAAAAAAGGATACAAAAATTACTGATTCAAAATTCCTTGGAAACTTTATTTAGCCTCATGTAGACAGTAAATCTACATTGCCTCTATTGTGTACACCATTTTGATTGAGTAAAAATTTTGGATTGAGTAAAAATTTTGGAGAAATAACAATATAGACATCATTTGCTTTATTGATTCACAAACTTTTCCCCATGTGAATAATTAATAACAAATTCCATGTAACAGTAGTTAATATCTAAGATTTCATGTCATAATTCAGAATGCTACTAATACGCACTTAGTGGCAGCTACCAGAAATTTTAGTTTGGTCCTAGAAGATAGTAAAAAATTTTAAAGAATGTGTTTTTTATTTTTATTTTTTTATTATTTTTTTTAAAGATTTTATTTATTTATTTGACAGAGAGAGACACAGCGAGCGAGGGAACACAATCAGTGGGAGTGGGAGAGGGAGAGGGAGAAGCAGGCTTCCCACAGAGCAGGGAGCCCGATGCGGGGCTCGATCCCAGGACCCTGGGACCATGACCTGAGCTGAAGGCAGATGCTTAATGACTGAGCCACTCAGGCGCCCCATAAAGAGTGTGTTTTTTAGATCACAGAAGTTTTTGGTAAGAAGAAGCCTTAGAGAATAAAGTAAAGACTCCTCAACTTTGGGATAAAAAGAGAAGCCTAAGAAGAGACAGTGTGGAGAACTGGTTAAGACTGTGGGTCTTGGAATCCATCTATCTGGATCATGGAATCATAGAGCCAAAGTTCTCCCACTGTCTGTGTGACTTTGTGCAAGTCACTTGGTCTCTTTGACCCTCAGTTTTCTTATCTGTGAAATGATGATGATAAATGCCCACTTTAAAGGGAAGTAAGGATTAAATGAGATAATAAATGAAGAATTCATACCATAATATCTAGCAGATGAAAATAGAAGCAGTAATAAAAGCTAATAATAGTTGTTGTTAATGTAGGGCTTATTAAAAGTCACACAGATGTTATTGGCAGAATTGAGGCTAGAGTCAAGCTCTCCTGATTTCTGATCAAATGGCCTTTCCAATCCTCTGAACAGTTTGTTTCCCAAAATGAATGCAATGATGGAAATGACACAGTCATAATTTCAGGATATCCAAGCATTTCTAGGAGATGGGGTGGTAAATGGGAACAAAATGTCTACTCTTTGGGTTCCCCAAGTGAATAGCTAAGCATTTTAAGAGTGAGCCTATGCAACTTAACGAGGTGTTACTGTTACCTGGCAAGGTTGTTGGTAGAAATTTAGTTCCCATATAGTCCCAGCACTACTGGGGAACTGGAACTTATTGGTCCCAGAGGGAGAAACTTCTTTCTGTGGGAAATTCTGTGTTCAGGGCCTGGACCTCCCTCTGTTTTTCTTTCATTCTCACTGCGGAATCACATGTCAGGAGAGCCTGGTTAGAAAGCTACGGTTAGAAAGTTACAAGCTCATTTCTTGTGGAGTTTTGCTGGACTGGCTTTGCAGATCTCTGGGTGAATCCCCACTGTGCATCTGACATTAAACTGGGGACTTGGACATCTTTTGTGTTATTTTCAGAGATGGCATCTCTAAAAGGACAGACATACATAATCTCTTGGTCATTTTTCTCAATGATCCAAACAGATTACATTTTAATGATGGAAATTCAATACTTAATGAATGTTTTCATAATTTGAGCTTAATTTTCTTCATCTTTAAATGAGCCCTCTTTCATATGAGTTTATCACTTAACTAGGTGGCATGGTGTCTAACACATGAGAGGTTTCAGTAAATGCTAAGTCTTATTTTTATTACTTTGTCCTCTTACACAACATTTTGAGGTTAATAGGTATTCTTCAAAATATAAACTTAGTGGTTAAATAAGTCTGAGGCATACTTACTTGAACAAAGTGAAACAGATTTATTTACTATAACATTGTTCAAAATCTTTGTGTTAAAATGCGTATGAACCTCTAAGAAGAAGTACAGCATGTTGGGTTTCCCAAACTCAATTTCCAAATGAATATGCCAGTGTTTTGCGGAACACAGTTTGGAAAATGCTATACCTTATCCAGAATAATTTTTGAGAGAATGATCTCTGTACTGTCAGATCAAAGCTCTGACTCTTAATGGAGAGTCTCAGAAGTTAAGCAGCAATCGTAGCAGAAGTGGGTTATATAAAAGTGATAGATGAATTGGGAGGTTGTATTTTATGGTCACAATTAGCTTCATTTTTGGAGAAATGGGATTAATTTCATGGAAGTATATTTCTTTATTGCTTCCACAATAAAGAGTCCTGTGTCAGGAAAGCATGGTTGAACACCCAGATTGGGACTCCTCTTCTAGTGCGCCAAGTTATTACGAGGGGGAGGCTGTCTGGCCAGACTGTACCTCCCACCTGCCTGCCTTTGGGAGTAGTCATGCAACTAGATTTTACCAATGGAACAGAAACAGGAGTGATGTGTGCCATTCTGGGCTGAGGCTTTTAAGCAGCAGGTGTGCCCCCTTCAGGTTTTCTTTGCTTTCCCATTGGATGGATGAAGAAGGTGCTGTAGTTCCTGATAGTGGTGCCACAAAAGGGAAGTCAGGGTCTCTGGACCATTGCCTGGAGGAAAGCTGTGCACTGAGAAGTAAACTTGCATTGGATTATTACATAGTGAATTAATGAATGAATTTTTCAGCTTTATTGAGGTATAATTAACAAATAAAATTATAAAATACTTAAAGCACGTGATATATGTATACACTGTGAAAGAATTTCCCTTATCAAGTTATGTAATACACCCATTGTCTCACATATTCACTGTGTTTTTTTCCTTCTTCTTCTTCTTTTTTTTTTTTTTTGTGAGAACATTTAGGTTCTACTGTCCTAGGAAATTTCAATAACAATACAGTACATCAACTACAGTCACCGTGTTATACATTAGATCCTCAGCTGAATAATTAATTGTGGGTGAGAGAATTTATTCTCAGAGTTTCAACTAGTGCTTTGTTATCTACCTCTTGGGTTCATTCATTCATTCAGCAAATCTTTGAGCACATACACTGTGCTAGGTACCTAGGATGAACAAAATTCCAATGTTTCTCTGCTGGAGCTTCCAGATGGGGGGAGACAGACATACTTACAATCTCAATAAACGTGACAAGGGATATGATAAAGATGGAAGAAATCTTCTCTGTGGGATCAGAAGAAGGAGTGATGAACTCTGCCAGAGGGGTGGGGGAAGATGCTCACAGAAGGTGGGCTTAGGAGGGCTCTGAAGGAAGAGTAGGCATTTGCAGGAAAATGGGAAGAAGTGATTTGGAAATGTGCACCAATAGGCAACACAGGTAATAAAGTCAAGAGGTTGAGGAAAGGTTGAATGCTGGAGAAAGGCAAGCAGCTCATTGTGAATGGCATTTACAATGTCCTCTATACCTATAATAAGTGCTTGTCACAGAGACGGCTCTCAGTAAATGTTTGCAAAATGCATCAATGGCCTACTAAGAAGGTTGGGCTTGTTTGTTTGTTTTAGTTTCTTTTTTTGTTTGTTTCAAGTTTTTATTTAAATTCCAGTTAGTTAACATATAGTGTAATGTTAGTTTCATGAGAATTTAGTGATTCATAACTTACATATAACATGCAGTGCTCATCAGAACAAGTACACTCCTTAATTCCCATCACCCGTTTAAAGAAGGTTGGTATTAATCCCAAAAGGGACTGGATGCCATCAAACACTTTTAAGTAGAGGATTCAGATATAAAAAGAAAAATGCAGAAGATGAATTTTTAAAAAGCGTATCATTTAATTATGAGACAGTCTCTTGGAAAACTACAGCTGCAATATAGATTTTCATTATGGGCAATAAAGATGAGGAGGTTATAATGTTGTGCCTTTGAAATCTTAACCGTGACATTATTTGCTACTACCTTGCAGTATCAGGAAAAAGAACAGGCCCTAAGGCGAACATTGAAGAGCACAGAAAATAAGACTGAGTTGATGAGTTACTTATTGAGAACATGTGTGAATGGGAAATGGGATGTTGAAAACATTCCTACATAAGCTGAAGGTTGTTTATCCTATTGTACAATCAATCCCTATTATGCTAGTATAAATAAAACCTTCAGAGAAGCAGAGATGCCAGGGAGGACCTGAAATTTTGTTTGCATTCTCATCCACAGATGATGCTAAGAAAATAATGGCAATGAAATCATTTGGAGGGTGCAGGCAAGGATGGAAAACTTATTTGGATTCAAAACAAAAGCATCATTTTGAGTTGGAAAGCAAATATGTATGCATATAGGCTAATGCATTTTGGAAACAAGGAACTGAAAATGCCAAAATATCACTATCTCTTCAGAGCCATGTTGAACTCAAAGAAGAAGACTGCTATTTCCAAATGGCACCACTGCCCACAATTATGTTGGCAGGAAGTATAAGTTCCCACTGGAAGCAATGAACTTCACCTCCCACCAGGAAAATCTGGAGGTAAAAGTTTAGTACAATAGGGTCATGAAAAATATCTTGTGCCAACTATTTTAACTAGCATGAAAATAGTCCAATTTGAGGATGTTTAAGACTTTACATAGCAGTTTAGCTAAGAAATAATCTGTCATCATGTCCGTTTTCTATCCTTTATGGGGTGTTTTGGCGGAACTTCTTCTGACCATAAACAAGCAGGGCTAGAGGGGAGATAATTTGAGGACCATTACCTGCGTTCTTACCCTGGAGGAAAGGCATGGAGAGAGCCCCAAATTCCTCACTTATAGTTCACTTTCCAGCCTCCTGCATCCCAGCTAAGGTTCATCTTCTCTAATACCATCTGGATTTGTAGGGGAGTCTCCCAGGGAATCTGAATTCAATATGATTCAGATTCCAAATGCCTGGGAGACTCCAAGGGGAGTGAATTTTCCCTGTTAAGGGTTACCATTACACTTGTAAGCATGTCTCTATCAGTAGGCTAAGGCAATTATCTTTTTGGGAGTTGGTTCCTGTGGCCTGGTGTGCTGGATAGACTATGCCCTTTCAGATCCTCTCTCCACCTTGATCTCTGTCCTGAAAGGCTGACAAGTATAGCTATCATCAACAGGCTCCTTTGCCCTGTGCCTGGCTAGAGTCTGCCATTGAACCACAGTTCTTGTCAGATGGCCCACATGGTTCTTTTTCACCTGGTGCAGGTAAATGCTTTCTCCTCATCCTGTCAGGTCTGGGGTGGTAATAGTACTCCACTGTTACTGCCTCTGCAGTGCTGCATGGCCCTTGTGGTTTCCTGCCCTCCTCTCTGCAAATAGTCCTTTTGTTAATCTCTCCTTAAATTATGCCAATTTGAGTATTCCATTTTCTACCTTAGTTTCTATTCTAGTTAATGTAGTACCGTTTGATTCAACACATGTCAACTTGGGTAGCTGTTACTGTGTCAATGCAGCAACTTCCCAACATTTTCCAAATGGTTAGGGAGAAGATATTTTATGTCCCTTTAATCTCATGCAGCAACTAGCATGGAATCTAGTGTGTTGTAGGTGCTCACTAAATATTGGTTCATTATTAATCAATATTATCAATGAACTAAAATGTTAATTGACCATTTGAGTCTCAAATTTTCAGGCTAATCGGGAGTGGAATATTTCCAAAGAGATTAGAACACTTTTTATTATTAGAACACTTTTTAGGTGACATAAAATTCTCCAAACTTCAAAATTACTTACAGAAAGAATAACACAAGTTGAAAATATTTTTTCAAGTCATAGTGTTAAATGTAATATTAAAGAGTTGGGGGCGGTGCCTGGGTGGTGCAGTCAGTTAAGTGTCCCTCCTACTCTTGGTTTTGGCTCAGCTCTGATCTCACTGTCTTGAGATCAAGCCCTGTGGGGAGTCTGCTTGGGTTTCTTTGTCCCTCTTCCTCAACCCCTCCCTGCTGCTGTGCACTCTCTCTCTCTCTCATTGAAATAAATAAATCTTTAAAAAAAAGTTAGGATGAGTTAGCAGTTATCTTTATCTTTATCCACTTTACATGATACTATCAAAAAGATTTATCTCTGGGTCTCAGCGTGCATCATTATGAGAGTGACAAAAAGAGGACAATAGTGTTTACTGGTTTTTGAGTTCCTACTATGTTTCTACTACTTTCTAGTCACTTTACGTACATTATCTGATTTAATAATAGTAAATAGTAAATCATAATTAGCCCCACTTATGAAATAAGAAGCTAAGGTTTAGAGAAAGTAGGTAAGGTTGTCAAATACTTGTAGAGAAAGATCTAGTCCATCAAGGAATTAAGCTTGAGATGCAGAATGGGTAGGAGAAGGCAAGATTGTAATTCTTGGTCAGGAGGAAGAGGAATGGCCTCATCTGGGTAGGGAGATGGTGGAGGGTAAAGGAGAGTGGTGGAGACCTACTTCCCACTTGCATGCAGTGCCTGAAGTAGTACTGGCTGTGAGAATCCTGTGGAGGCTGATATTGGTTTCTATTGCAACAATAATCCTGTATAACAGACCCCTGTAAAACACAATGGTTTAACTGAAACCTTTTGACCAATATCGCCCCATTTTTCTCACTCCATATCATAGTTAATAATACTGTATTATATACATGAAATTCGCTAAAGGGGTAGATTTTAAGTGTTCTCAACACACACACACACAGATGGTAAAACAAATAAACAGTGACTTAAAACAGCAATCACTTAGAATTGCTCACACACCAACAGTTCTACTGGGTTTGACTGATGGACTCTGTGCTCAGCTGTGCGGATCTACTGACTGCAGGTGTCCACCTTGGCTGGGGAGGTTCTGGTTCAGTCTATAGTTATTGGCGCAGCTCTGCTCTGCCTGGTTCCTCATGTGTTTAGGACCAGTGTGTAAGATGGAAGATGTTCTCATGCCAATGCCAGAGGCATAAGAGGACAAGTGGAAATATACAAAGCTTCTTAAGGTATAGGCTTGGAACTGACACTGTCATTTCCCTCTCACTCTACTGACCAAAGCAATTCACATGTCTCAACCCGATGTCAGGGCTTGAGGATATATACTCTTCTCATTTAGTGGTAGCAACCAGAAATTTAAGTGACAAAGGACATGGATCCCTGGAGGAATGAAGAATTTGGGGAAATAGTATGATTCACCACAGCTGAATGATGACTTTCAGTTCCCTGATTTCAAATGATATTGAACATATTTTAATTTATTTGAATATTCTTTGTCCAGTGTTCTATGATGTTAATTTTCTATGGCCTTGAGAGCAACAGCGAGGCTCTGTGTGGCCAACTCTGCAACAGGGGAATGGCATGCTGGAAGAGGCATCTCCGAGCCAATCCAGACAGGCCATCACTAGCTTCTACAGTGCCATTATGCAAATTAGCAATAGCACCTTGTGTTGTCTAGCATTAGGCATTGTGATCATTTTGGAGGAGGGCAATGATGAAACTATATACTTTTTGTTTCTATATCACATAACTAGTGAGATTTAAAATTTTTACTTTATACCAAATCATGGAACTATTTTCAATCACTTTTGGAATTGACATATTCACACAAACTCTTCAGAGAGCTAGTCACTTCAGATGTGGGGCACAGACAAAGGCATTTTGAGAGAAAGCTATATATGAATAAACTTGAAACTCTAAATAAATTGATTTAATATTATCTCTGTAGGATTGTGGTACAAGGAAACAGAAGCATTCCATGTTTCCTTACCCCCACGAAGTTCCTCTGGTCTCCATACCCTACCTTTGTCACTCATTCCAAGTTCAAGTGGGAGCTTGTGCTCATTAGCAAAATGTCCCCATAGGGTCTCTTCTTCCAGTATAATTTGCTCCCCGTCCATGAAAACTGCAGGTGTCATCAAAGACTGTGAGGCTAGATCTTCAGCCTTCCTTAGGCTGCAGCAACTAACTTTTCCTACTTAATATCTTTTTGCTATAAGTATCCTGTTTTTATGTTCTCTTATATATTATTTGCATGTTAATATTATATACAGAGTTATAAACAGGTATAATCTGAACTAATGTGGGCATATTTTCAAGAAAACGACAAATTTTGTTTGACCTGTGATTGTCTATTCTATTTGGCCATCCTTTTTGGAGACTTAAGTATATTTCAGGTGTAGTAATGCTGATTAGCAAAACAACATGGGGATTTCTGGCATGTTTTGAAGGGAACAATAGGGAACAGAAATATTTGGAATTTATATTTTATCTAAAAACCCAGGAAGAAGTTTGCTATTCCTCTTGTACAAAATGCTTGGCACTGTTTTGAAATTAGAGGAGAGGTTGTGCGCATTCCCTTGCTCATCCTAAACCAATTATTTATGGCATTTTTCTAGCAGTGATAAAATAGAGCCAGGGCATAAAATGTCATAAGGAATGCTGGAAAGGAATTAGAAGTAACTCTTAAATATTGAATATTACCTATTCTTATCAGCATTGAGTGATGTTGACCTTTGATAGGGATGTGTATGTGCTTGTGCATGCTCATTACTCCAAATGGACTATGCGTTCAACTTACAAAGACTGATAACAAAATTATAACTGTCCAATAGAAATGATCTGAAATTCATGCAGCTAGATCAAAAGCCTCCCCCAGTTCCAAATGAGCAGTAACTGGAATGAATTACATTATGGAGCCTTCCCAATTGCAGCTTAAATCATTTAAGACTTGTTTGGTATGGCACCTGCTGCTCACTTATTTTTAGGAGAGAAAATGTACTTTCTTGAGCATAAGGGCCTGAAGAATTTTTATACCCAAGGAAAAACCTAAATGTGCCAAAAATTTGGGAGCTGAATTTTTAGAAGGGCAGTTTAATTTGCTACTCTTAAATGGGGCTTAAGGGGCTGAGATCACAGTCAAATAGCTGCCAACACCATGACCTGCCGCCCCTCCCCCCCATCCTTTCTGCAGGAGCCTTAGTGGGAGGCCATTGTGAAGGCTGCTTCAAGCTTTTGATCACTTGAGCTGCAGACTTCATTATAGCAGTCAGAAGGATGAGCTTAAGGAAAGAAGGAAAAAAACTGGAATTCCAAATATTTGCTTAGTTTTCAAGTTTCAATCCTCATGTTCCTTCAGGGTGACCTTTGCATTTCAGAAATGAGAAACCCTGACCTAATTACTTTCTAAGTTCACTGGAGTTGTCATACCCTATGTAGTACTCTACTTCCTTTAAAAATAAGGGTTGGAGGAGAGTGGTGAAGCTGTGTCTACATGTTGAGAGGCTAAAAGGGGAATGATGGCATGCATCTAGATCATTCATGCCAGTTGTGAGAGAGCTTTGGTATATGCCTGTGAAATCTAGTGAAGTCCCTGATGGCTACATGTGACTATTTAAATTTAAGGTAATTAAAATTAAATTTAATTAAATATTCAATTCCTTAGTCACATTAGCCACGTTTCACTAGCCACATGTGGTTAGTGTATTAGACATTGCAGATACAGAATGTTTTCATCACCACAGAAAGATTTTTAGACATCAGTGGAGAGATGTCTTCCCTATAAGGACTTAGTCTTTTTGTTTTTAAAGATTTTATTTATTTGACAGAGAGAGAGAGAAAGAGAGAGAGAGCACAAGGAGGGGGAGGGGTTGAGGGAGAAGCAGGCTCCCCACTGAGCAGGGAGCCGGATGCTGGGACTTAATGCTGGAC
Organism: Phoca vitulina; assembly: GCF_004348235.1. Lineage (NCBI taxonomy): Eukaryota > Metazoa > Chordata > Mammalia > Carnivora > Phocidae > Phoca > Phoca vitulina. Next base: position 13,078,560 of record NW_022589770.1, on the reverse strand, counting down.
TCAATTCTAGGACCCTGAGATCAAGACCTGAGCCGAAGGCAGGCGCTTAACCGATTGAGCCACCCAGGCGTCCCTTTAAGGACTTAGTTTTAAGAGAAAAAGATCTGGGCAAAGTGTTTAAAGATTCCCAAATTAAAATAAATTATTTAAAACCTCGTATATTTGATCGGATTGACATGTATTGAAGCTTTGTTTGAAGTTTTTGGTGCTTTCCACCTACACATCAAATAACTTCTCTGTTGTTCCCCATCGCTGACTTTCCACTTGAGTCTTGGACTCCTAAGTTTACCCTGTGAGCTGTGTTTATTCCCACCTCCTTGCTCACAGTGATGGTGTCTCTCCACAGAAAAGCCTTTCCTTCCCCTTGCTGCTTACCTCAAATCCATCCTTCCTCAAAGGCCTCATTTATATTCTGTCTCCTCTGTGAGGATTTCTCACACCACCACAGGTCACGTAATCACTTTCTATTCTGATAATTTGCATTTTTTCCCCTGTATTACACTTTTGATATTTCCTGCTTGTTTTCTTTCTTTATTTAGAATATAATGAATGTATTGTTTTTCAGAGTAGGGACGCTGTCTTATATTCTGCTTATCAGAAATGACCTTTGCCATCATCCTGAACTCCATCAGATTCAAGAAACTTAACATTGATGTCTTTAATCTGTAGTTCATTTTCCAATGCTGTTAATTGTTTCAACATATATATTTTTTTAACAGTAATTTTGTTTTGCTCTTCTGAGATCCAGGTCAGGATCATGTACTGCATTTAGTTATCATGGCTTTGTTACTCTGGGACAGTTACTCAGCCTTTCTTTGTTTTTCACACCACTGGCATTTTTGAAAAAAAAGTACAGGCAATTTTTTTAGTATGTCCCTGATGGTTTCTCTGGTGTTTCCTAATGATTAGAATCATGTTTTACATCTTTGGAAGGAGCTACTATATAAATAATAAACTATATTATTCTCAGGATATTACATCTGAAGTACAACTTGTCTATTTGCCCCTGATAGGTGATGTTAATTGTGATGATTTATTTGGTTAAGGTATGGTCCAACTTCTCCACTGTATAGTTACTATTTTTCTTTTTGTAGTTAATAAGTAATTGTGGGGAGATTAATTGTGCTATTAGTTCTTTGTATGTTTCTCTTAAGAAATTTGATGCAGGGCGCCTGGGTGGCTCAGATGGTTAAGCGTCTGCCTTCGGCTCAGGTCATGATCCCAGCGTCCTGGGATCGAGTCCCGCATCGGGCTCCCTGCTCCTTGGGAGCCTGCTTCTCCCTCTGCCTCTCTCTCTCTCTCTCTGTCTCTCATGAATAAATAAATAAAATCTTAAAAAAAAAAAAAATAAATAAAAAAAAAAAAAAGAAATTTGATGCATATGTAATTTTGTTATATAATACTTTATATACTTTATAATACTTAGTTCCTTTTGCTGGGTGGCCCTGAGAAACTTTTCTTTGTCTTTAAAGTCTTCTATTTTATAGACTCTACCTCAAAGTTGGTCATTCCAGACCAACTTTTCAAGGTACATGGTGGATCCTTTCAAAATACAGATTTTCTTTTTCTCTTATTTCTGAAAAATTTTCCCAGATGATGTATATGCTTTCCCTTTTAATAACTCCAGTTATACATACATTGAATTTTCTTTGCTTTTCAACCATTTTCTCTCTGACCCTTTTTACTCCTTTTTCTCATTTGCATTCTTTTAGTTGTTTTTTTTTTTTTGCCTTTATTCATTGGCCCTTATAACTATTTGATTTTATTTTATACCTTGTCATTTTTTTCTTTATTTTGAAGATTTTTCACCTTTTCTTTAATTTTTTTTTAATGTTTTATTATTTATTCATGAGAGTCAGAGAGACAGAGAGGCAGAGGCAGAGGGAGAAGCAGGCTCCCCGCCTAGCAGGGAGCCCGATGCCGGACTTGATCCCAGGACCCTGGGATCATGACCTGAGCCGAAGGCAGACGCTTAACCATCTGAGCCACCCAGGCGCCCATTAATTTCTTTTTGAAGTTCATTGCATTTCTTTCTGTTATTTTTCACTTTTATTCTTAATTTTTGAATTTCTGATTTTGGATATTTTTATATCTCCAAATGCTTGAGGAAATTTAATTAAGTTTGGAGTTTTTATCTCATGGTCATTTTTCTTTGGGGAGCTTATAATCAGCTGAAATGTTCTAAGTCTGAGTTTTTATTTTCTTTTTATTGTGGCTTTACACAGAGTTAGCCTGAGATTTTGTTTTTGTTTTCTTCGTATTCCAAAATATTTCAGAGATAGAGTTCATCACTGAAGAGCACTCATTGTGCCAGAATAGTGAAGTGCAGTTTCCTTAATGGATAGTTTTTTTGTTGATGAAGGTGTTGGGGAAGGGGTTGGTGCAACTTGCGTTTATCTCTCTCTCTTTTTTTTTCCTGCAGAATGTTTAATTTTTTCCTTCTTATTTCTTCCTGTTGCTTTAATGCCACATTGCCAAGGAGGCCCTCCTTCTTCTTTTTTTTAATTTTTTAAAATTTTTTATTGTTATGTTAATCCCCATACATTACATCATTAGTTTTAGATATAGTGTTCATGATTCATTGTTTGTGCATAACACCCAGTGCTCCATGCAGAACGTGCCCTCCTCAATACCCATCACCAGGCTAACCCATCCTCCCAACCCCCTCCCCTCTAGAACCCTCAGTTTGTTTTTCAGAGTCCATCGTCTCTCATGGTTCTTCTCCCCCTCCGATTTCCCCCCCTTCATTCTTCCCCTCCTGCTACATTCTTCTTCTTCTTTTTTTCTTTCTTAACATATATTGCATTATTTGTTTCAGAGGTACAGATCTGAGATTCAACAGTCTTGCACAATTCACAGTGCTTACCAGAACACATACCCTCCCCAGTGTCCATCACCCAGTCACCC
>NW_022589770.1:12966356-13075553 GCF_004348235.1 Phoca vitulina | reverse complement strand
AAGAATTCCTCATATCAGTGAGGTCATATGATACATGTCTTTCTCTGTTTGACTTATTTCGCTCAGCATAATACCCTCCAGTTCCATCCACGTCATTGCAAATGGCAAGATCTCATTCCTTTTGATGGCTGCATAATATTCCATTGTATATATATACCACATCTTCTTTATCCATTCATCTGTTGATGGACATCTTGGCTCTTTCCACAGTTTGGCTATTGTGGACATTGCTGCTATAAACATCGGGGTGCACGTACCCTTTCGGGTCCCTACTTTTGTATCTTTGGGGTAAATACCCAGTAGGCACTCCTCCTTCTTTAGTTAAACACTTCTCACAAAATGCGTTGTAGAGGCATCAGTGGAACCTCTGCTTTTGCTCCCTCTTTAGACTTTATTGGCAGTACTATAACATAGTAAGTCCCAGACCTGTGTTCAGTATTGAGGACTTAGTATGCACTTTTCCCTTCATGGGAGTTATTCCTATCTGGGTTTTATGTAAATCTTATATACTCTTCTTTTCCCTGGAGACTCCTAAGGCAACTCCCCACTCTCCAAATTCACAAGCTTACTATGGCTATGGAAGCTGTGTTGGAATTTGGTGTTAGTTTTTCTACTTATAGGTAATTCGAAATTTATGTTATTAAATGTCTCCTAGTGATTCTGAAGATGTGGTTTTGAGCTCCTTGTATTTGTATTTGAATTCCTTGTTGAACTTAACTTATTTGGGAGGATGTGTAGAAAAATTAAGATTTAGGAAGCTGCCCTATGCTAGGGCTGAGCAGACTTCTCCAATAACTTTTAAGTTTTTCTCTTTATCCTTGATGATTTATATTTTACTATAAGGAGTCAAGATGTGGATTTATTTTACTTATACCTCTGGGCACTTGAAGTATACTTTACATCTGAGAACTTAGATGTTCTGTAATTTTGGAAAATTCTCAGCACACACACACACACACACACCCCAATTCTTTTGTTCTTTCTTCCTGGAATTCTGGTAGATACATGTTAGAGCCTCCCAGAATCTTCTCCATATCTTTTAATTCATTAATTACTCTTTTGCATTTTATTTCCTTGTGTTTTTGAATTCTATCTGAATTCTTCAGTACTATTTTCTATCTCACTAATTCTTTGTGTCAATCTGGAATTTATTCTATTTGTTGGAATTTTTTTTATTATGTTATGTTAATCACCATACATTACATCATTAGTTTTTGATGTAGTGTTCCATGATTCATTATTTGTGTATAAAACCCAGTGCTCCACAGAACATGCCCTCTTTAATACCCATCACCAGACTAACCTATCCTTCCACCCCCTCCCCTCTAGAACCCTCAGTTTGTTGAATTTTTGATATCAGTGACTACATTTTTTATTTCTAAGATTTCCAATTGTTTTTCTTTTGTATCTACTTACACCTTTTAAATTTCTAAATTTAATAATTTTTATTCTTTTAATGTTTTGAGCATCTTAAGCATATTTATTATTTTTTGTCAATGTCCTTTAAAATAATTTTTTTTTTCTGGAAGTGATTCATGTTTGTGTGATTGATTTTTGGGGGGGGGATAGAAGGAACTCCCATCTTTAGCACTATATGACTTCATATCTTTTTTGATTCTATTTTTGCAGCTTCATTTTGGACTGGACATTATTTTGGTTTGGTTTTGTCATCTATTTATTATGTTATTACTTTTCTGTATGTAGTATTATTATGTTGGCCTCTTATGCCAAGACCAGTATTAGTATTGATAATAGTGACCTGAAGCCACACCCATGGTGATATTGGAGATACTTCAGGCCCTGGTACTGAGCTAACTGGAAGCTTGGTTTAGTTCCTGGTCTGGAGTCAGTGTCTGTGTCCTCTAGCCTCCTTGAACCCACAGGTTTCTTTAATCCATAGCACAAGGCAGTGGTAAACTGTGATATTTTATTAGTGTCCTTGCATGAGAGGGGAGTGTTATTTCATTTCCTAACTTTGTGGAATCTGGCTCTAGTCCCACACTGTGTGTTGGGCACTTTTGCCCCCAGTATCCCAGCATCTGTTTCTGCATTTCAAGCTTTAGTGGTTCCATGGCTTCTGCTCAGTACTTTGTATTTTGCTCCTGTTATTAGTCCATGGAAACAAATTTCTTGCTTCTTTTAGACTGGTTTTTAATTTATCTAATAATGCTAAATGTTTAGAGCAGAAGTTGTGTATCAGACCATAAATTTATTGTATCACCTTTACCAGATAACTCTTTGCTTGTTATATTAGTCAGGGTCAGGGAAAAACAAAAAACAAAAACATGATATATTCACATTAGATAATTTCAGAATACTTAAATAAAAGGATTACTTACATGGGTACAATTGGAGTATAATTGGAGTATACATCAAGGAACAGTACAGAGTCTAGGAAACCAAAGGACTAGTGCAGTATCTTGGGAACTAGTAACAGAGAGGAGCAGTTTTAGCCTCTAAGTCAGAAAAGGCAGGGGGAAAGAGAAGATATTAGAACAGGCAGAGATAGCTGGTAGAGGGGGCTGCCTGATAGGATCTGGGCATAGCCAGCCAAGGTGCACCTGTTCACAAAAGGCTGGGGGAATGAATACACTGAATTTACTCTCCCCCTTCAGTATCTTGCTAATGTTTCCTTTACTCAAACCCAACAGAAGCTGGAGGACAAGGAAGACTACTGTTGATGCAGTCCATGTATTTAGCTTTTCCAAGCAAGAGCAGTGTAAAGTATAGACAGTGGGTTCAGAGGAGCATGGTTGGTAAAGTTTTCCAGAAATGACTACAGTAGTATTTCCTATCTCACATGTTCTTCTCGATCATTGTCATGCTTCTTATTAAGAGTCGGAGTCTGGTCACATCTCAGGTGGCCCACTATCTGGACTCATAGGATAAGGTGGAAATGAGGGTATGTGACTTTTGAGATTGAGTTATATGAGATAATACAAGTTCTATCTGGCCTCTCTCTTTGGACACTCACCTGGGTCTCCATACTTTGAAGAAACCTAGGGCACATGGAAAAACCCATGTAAGGGGAATTGAGACCTCGGGCACCCATCCTGGTTGAGCTCCCACTTGACTGTTGGCACCAACTTGTTAGCCTTTGTGAGCAGATCGTTGTGGTGGAAAACTCATCAGCCCTTGGGTGAAGCACCCAGTTTATACCACATGGAGTAGAGAGAAGTGTTTTTCATTAAACTCTGACCAAACTGCAGATTTGCAATCATGATAAATATCTTCCTTGTGTCTGAGATGTTTCCTTTCTTCTCCCATAGCACCCTGAACTAATCTGTCATGGCATTCAAGCTATTGTATTTTAATTACCAATTTACATTTTCCTCTCTGCACTAGATTGAATGCTCTATGAGGGCAGATATCATGGCTTGATTATCATTTACCCCCAGTGCCTAGTACAGAGTCTGAAACACAATACAAATTTAATGTATATTGGTTAAATAAATGAATGTGAATTTCAACCTCTTTTCCCTATCTTTATCTTTCTAAGAACTTTTATGGGTTGTCATTCATAACCCCAGGGTTGTAGATTAAGAAACATTTGTGAGTAACAACCCAGCATGAGGCTGCAGTTTGAGTAGTTCTCCTCTATAATATACCAGCTTTTCAGAATGCCTGGAGTGACACCAGTATTATTTTTGCAGAGGACCAATAAAAAATGATTTGAATCATTTGATATCATTAAAAATGATTTCTCAAATGTGTTCTTAGGAGGAAAAGGAAACAAAATGGAACAAGGGGATTTTAAAGAAATGATTATTATTCTTTTTGATAAAAGAAATGAGGATGGAGAAATAAGGAAAAAAGGGAGCACAAATAAAGGGGAAGAAAGATGTGGTAGCCCTACATCTAAGACAGGCAGTGTTGCAAAGAGGGAAGATCGTGGGTTTTAGAATCAGACCTGAATTCAAAGCCTGTCTCATCTATATATGAGCTACTGGGCAAGTCAGCCTCAGTATCCTCCCTCCAAATGAACACAGTAACAGCCAATTTATATAGAGTTGTAGAGGATTAAGATACCCTATATTAAGGACTAACACAACATTGATATATAGCAGATGATTAACAAATAATAGCTACATCCTTACTATCACCACAATCACCATTACCATAACTGTGGAACTAACCAAATGAGGAAGAGGACACAAGGGCTTTTGAGTGTCTTCTGACATCCTGAGTCTAGCTCTAACCCAGTGGGTGAGATATTAGGCTACTGTTGATACCTAATATTTAGTGAGGGTTTTTTTTTCTTTCTTTCTTTCTTTTTTTTTTTTTTTTTTACTTCAGGTGTAAACAGCTGAACTCCATCATGGTGTCATTTTATAGTTACTACACTTGCTAATTTATAAGCAAATTCTCCCTCTTATAATTCTAAAAGAAAAGAAAAAAAATACTAGGGCCCCAGGAAGTGAGAGATGGGTGAGAAGGTAGAAACAGTAGCGGTGATGAGATGGAGGCCCTTGGTCATTGATCCGGCCCTGAGGACATGGGTTAAAGGTAGTCAGAAGGCAGATAAACCTGAAGAGTGAGATGACTCATGGCTCCTTCACCATAAGACCAGTGATTCATTTGGTTGTTCTGAGCAGAAAGCATTTTATTGAGTAATGAGAAGACACCATACCACACAATTTATGTACCCTATCTCACTGTGACACAGATATTTTACCACTCATTTTGTAGATTGAGAAATAAAGACTTGGAGAAGCTAAATAAATTGCTCGAGCCCACCCAACGTAACTTGTAAAGATAAAAACTGGGATTTAAATCGAGATGTATTTAGCTACAAAAGTTACAGATATTGTACTACAAGAAAGAGCATATGATGCAGGAGAGAGGCCAGGTTGTCTTACACATGGAGCTGTTACTCTTTGATGATAAGGTAACAGAGAATTATAGGTCTTATTATTATAGACACAGGGCGAGTGAAAAAATGCTTAACCTAGCTGCCAGAGCCACCTTACAGTACAAAAAAAAAAAAAGGTAAACATCTTGGAAATAATTTATTTTCTAATTCCTGAGGGGTGGAGTTACAATTGTTCATTGCTTCAGCTGAATGATATGTAACTCAAATCTCTTGGTTTCTTCAGCTTATAAGTGTGCATATGGTTGTACCAACATTGAAAACTTAGTTTCAATGACACTGAACTTCAATTTCCAAATCTTAAAGTTTGCCAACTCTTGGCTTAAAGAGTGATCTTTGGAAATATTTCTCCATTTGAATTTCCATTCTGTCATTCATATCTATGCTGGGCTCAAGCATGTTTCTTAATTTCCTGGAGCCTTAGTTTTATCATCTGTAAAATGGAATCATACCATTGACCTCATTTAGATTACTGTGAAGATTGAGATGACATATGTGCAACACATACACACCACAAAAACCTACCTAGCACATAGATATTTAGCACTCTATAAAAGTTCATTCATTTTCTTCCTTAACTTCTTCTCATTTTTTTCCCTAAGACTAGTCCCAATGAGAAGATTATAGCTAGGACAATGAGAGGCTTGTTAGGTTTTATCCAAGGGTAGATGTTGGAAGTGGGAAGAAAGGAACTGAATTTCAGGATCAATCTCTGGAGCTGAAGTGAACTTTCACCACATGCAGTTGTTTCTGTTGATCCCTTTGTGGGAAGTTGTGATTTAGGTAAAAAGAGGACATGGTAGTTGAAGGAAGGATGACATATTTATTTGTTTTTATTCATGGCAAGAAGGACTCCAAAGTCCCGTTCCTCTATAATATTCTGTACCTGATCTTTTATCATAGAGGTTTTCAATAGAAAAATAATAATCAGGGTGGTCTTTGTTGGGACTGGGGCCCTCAGGAGGAGATATCATCACGTGTGGGCTCCATAACTTCCACCTTAGGAAGGCAACCATACACATTTGGCCACTAGAAGGTAGAGTGCCCTCTAGTGTTGATGAAGTGGACAGCCTGACTGAGTGATGGGGTGGGGAGCAGGAGGCTCAGGAGCCTCAGGTAGATAAACTTTGTGAGGCTCCCTCTTATTTCCTTTCCCTTTACAATGTGGGAATATTTTGCACAATTGGTGGGAACCAGGTGTGTTTCATCCTTTGCACATCAGGAGACAAAGGAAACATTAGGAGAACTTCTAACAGTGCATTTGTACTTACATTCTGGCTGTTGAGTTTGTAGTGCAATGAGCATTTCCTATCCTGATTTAAGCTACAAAGCTGAGGCTTAAGATCAGCTACTCACTGGTTGGTTGGTCGGTTGGTTGGTTGGTTTTGGATCATGATTAACTAATATTTCTTTGGGATTAGAGTTCCTGATTATGCAGCCAGGTTGCCAGGAGCACTGGCCATCACTGCTTAGGTTAGCCTTTACTCAATAGCCCTCCATCCTCGGGGCTTAGCTATTCCATCCCTTCACCACCACCACCACCACCTTTCTTGGATGCCCTAAAGAATGATGAAGAACACTTTTCAAGTGAATTCACAGCAATATTGTCAAAGGGCAAGTTTGCAACCCAGAGAACACCTTCAGGAATTATTAGAACACTTCTACATATACTTATTTATTGGTAGGAAAGAAGACTAGAATTTTGATGTCTGTGTTTAAATCCTGACTCACCACTTCCAAAGGGGCCTTAGGCAAGTTTGAATTTTCCAGAGCCCAAGTTTCTCACTGGCAAAGAGATAAGAATAATACTCACACTGTAAGATTGCTATGATAATTGGTGAGGGAAAAAAAAGTATAAAGTGTTTATTGCAAAGACTGATACACCTAGATGCTCAACACATGCTTGCTAGAAAAATTATTATTAGATCAAGGAAAGGCAAGAAGTTTGGGGAACAGAGGCAGGGTGTTTGGTTGGTAAGAGTAGCAGGAGATGAAGTTGGGAGGTAGGCTGGAGAGAGATTTTCAAAGATGTTGGATGTTCTTGAAAGTTTGGATTTTAGTTAGTGGATATTAGATCCATTTGAATTTAGATCAGATATTAGAAAAGAGATTTGTAATTCTGAAAGAAAAATATGCTATGTACGTATAGGATAGGGAAAGAGATGCTGTTAATTGAGAGACACTGACTTGACCAGGAAGAATTGGGTATGTAGAGGCAGCAGAGTATATGATTCAAGAACTGGGATGCTGGAACCAAGATGCCTGAGCTTAAATCCTGGCTCTGCCATTTATGAATTGTGTGGTCTTGGGAAAGTTGCTTTGACTCTCAACATCTCAGTTTCCTTACCTCTAAAATGGGGATAGTTATAATGCCTTCCTCATGGGGTTGTAAAGCTTAAAGCAGTTCTTGGCACACAATACGCATTTTTTTTTAGACAAAAACATCGTTCATAATAGGAAATCAGTTTCACTTGACCAGAGACTGGAAATGCAGGAGGAATGAAAGACAGATCTGAGACTCCATCTCAGGAAACTGAGTGAATGCCAGTGTCATCAACTGACATAGGAATACAAGAGGAGGGATAGGTTTGTGTCATGATGGGTCTGGGATGAAGATGTGATTGGGGAAGTGCATCCTGGAAAATAATAGGACTGGATGAGTTCACCCAATGGAATTAGATGGCTGGAAGAGAAGAGTGCTATAGAAACTTGTAATACATTTATATTCTTCAGGTGGATTGAAGACTATGATTTGAGTAAGGAGGGAGCTGAATGACAAGAAGAGAATCAAAAGATATTGGGGTGGTAGAATCCAAAATCAGAGAGAATTATAAGTCTCACAGGGTGGTCAACAGAGGCAAAGACCAAATATTTCATGAATTTATCTTTGTACAATTTGCCTTCCAATGGGCCATGTCTCTAATGTTTCTGGTAATGAGATCTGTCTTTTTGCCCCATGCATTTCCAGCTGCTTTTGATTTTCAATCATGTAATGAGTCCCAGACACATGCACAATCAACTGTACAGCAGAAAGGAGAATGACCTCCACATGCGCCAGCACACATGCATGCAGGCACACACCACAAAGCCTAACTTGGGAAATGAATTAATTTGGCCAAAGAGAATTGTTTGTCCTTAAGTAGAACACTGATGGTTCTCTGTAAGTTAGTGGAGATGGTGCTAATCAGTTCCTCTGCCCCACTTTCCAGACCTCCCTGATCTCTACCAAACCACAGTGCCTCTTGTATGGGCTTGTTTTTGTATTTTGCTCAGATAACTCATATAAGTCATACTGAGATGTGGACTCCATTAACTCAGCTTGCAGGGTTATCACTTACATTTTTAAAGCCCGAAAGACTGGACTGCAGAGTTGGTTCTCCCTCACCCTGGCCTCACTAACAGTGTGGTGGGCAGAATCTTGGACATATCTGATGGGAAGGGTCAGCTCATAGTCATTGAGTCAGTCTCTCTGCTCCTGAGAAGGGCTGCGTCTCCAATGTCCCAATAAAGAAAACCTTTAGGTTTCCAGAGAATGTATGTTTCCATTGAAAAAAAGAAAAAAGAACCATCTGCATCGAGTACCCACTATGGACACATTCCTAAGGAAGTAGCTGAGGATTCCACCACGTAATGTCCCTGTCTTCCAACTCACAGTCAGTAGGGGGAAAGAAAACCAATAACAGCATTGGAGAGAAAGAAAAAAATGCTTTGGGGGTTTGAGGAGTTGGAACAAATACAAGGCAATTGTGTCTATTTTCAGAATGCTAATGAGATGAAAAGATTGAGAATAGGGAAGTAATGTAGTCTTGCTCCATGGCATATTTCAAGGTTGCCTTTTTTTGGGTGAAAAACGGTGGAAATTGGAATATGGAATGACAAATAATGTTGGCAAGGAGAGCCATTTATCAGAGTAATTAGAAGAGGTGAGTTTGATCATTAGTTAATTAATTCAACATGTATTTATTACATGAACATAATACAGAAGGAACACTGCTAGGTGCTGGGGAGACAGCTGGCCTTGTTGGGTGTGCCAGGTAATTATCAGCATTTTCTGGAAGTACTCCTGTCCTGCAAAGTGAACAAGAGGGGAAAGGAGCCTTTGAAGAAAGGGTTATATCCAATACTGTGCTGTTCACGCTCTTATAGGACTCTTTTGAACCATGGCTGAGTGGTTGTTTTGCTGATGTATCAAGCATTTTGCTCCTCTCACTTCCACCATTAGTGATGAAAACCAAATGGGTGGGAATAAATTGTCCATTCCACAAACCATTTGTAGAGATGTTTAGTTAATGGATAGAAAAATGCATGGTAGTTAAATGTTAATTAATTCCTTTTTTGAGCAGCATATTCATTTTATACTATTTATGAGGGTTGTCTTGTAAACAGATTCCTATTACTTTGGTTCAACCATTGAATTTCCCTAAGTCACTTATCCTCAATGTTCATTAATTTCAGCCAGCTCTAGAGACTGAATTCTTACTGAACATTACCACAAAATGCAACTCAAAAGCAAGGACTGTGTCTGTTTTGTGTCCTAAAAAATGCCCACTAAGGAAGGAGAAGTGCTTGAGGGAGCTCCAAAGACAGGATTTGATGAAAATAATGATGATGCTGATGATAATGATAGGGAAATGGGGTAGCAATGATGATGATGAAAATATTGGATCTATTCCCTGTTTTGATGCCAAATGAAGGTGAGAACTGTGGTATAACTTTTATTTCCAGGTGTTTTAAAGATATTTTGTGTTTAACAAGGACACAAAAGAAGATGCTTGCGAGGGAGAGCCTGTTAGATATTTCAGCTAAGGAGTGAATGGACCAAATAGATTTATCTGTCTGCCAGGAAAATGAAATAAACCCTCAGCCAGTGTGGGGGAAGAATTTGAAGCCAGCATGGCCTAAGTACAAATCCGAGGTCAATTTTGTGAGTATGGGTGATCGCATAATTGTCAAGTCTGCCTTGCCTCGAGTGTAAATGGGAGACAATTCCCTAGTTCTCAGGGCTGTTGTGAAGATTATGGGTAATGTAGTGAAGCTTCCACACAGTTTCTAATGCATACAATGCAAAAAAAAAATATTTTTATCCTTCTCATCTTTCCTATGACCATCACTTTTCTCACCTATAAAATAGGATAATAATATGTGCCTCAAATGCAATGTATGTGAGAGCACTTTGTAAGGCAGAATGTATTATAAACTCTCACACATTAATTATATACTGGTGAAATATGGGCTATAAGGGGTAAGCAGGTCATTTGGAAAATCCCTACAAATCTCTGGACTTTTTCAAGATTCAAGACTTTGAATCCAAATTCAATATTGACAATGTCAACATCATCCTGCAGTGGAACGCAATAGCCATCTCTTTGAACCATGGCTTGTGGGGAGGCTGGAAGGTGGAAACAGAGGGTGGAAAATGGAATTGCCCCTTAGAGATTGAGCTCTGCCATCCTGGCTGTGGAGGAAATGCTGAGTCCCTTGATAGTCAGCTGTGGAGAGAAAACAAGAAATGGGGGCAATACAGCGGAGCTGCCAGGAATCCATGAGGCTTTGCAAAGTTCATCTGTTCGATGGTTGCCACAAATGACAAAGACAGCTAGCCCTCAGCTATGGAGAGGGGGGGCACTGGGGGACTGTCACAGCTAGGCCCATGTGATGCCCCTTGAGAATGGTTCTGAACTGATTACTTTTCTTAATGGCTCAAAAGGGCCAACTGCTCAAAGGCCGGCACATAAGCTCCCACCCTACCCTGCCCATTTCTCCCTTGGAGAAAGCTACATCTCTGCAGCTCCCTAGCATCCAACAGAGGGAAGGGAAGAGACAAAGCTCTTCTGCTTGGCATCAGGAAGATTTGTCTGCACTTTGGCTCCTCACCAGCCCCATCAGCATGCAAATAACTCCCTTTGTTCCTGCCAAACTTCTTTATTGAAAAATCGAAACATCTTGTCTTTATTTTAAATTTTAAACAGGCAAATTAATTTTATTAGTTAAACCACTTTGGGGGAAGAAAGAGCTTTTTACCTTAATGCCATGACATCATCTCATCTGTCACCTTTTAAAAGCCCCATGTTTGGAATCAAGCCTCTTGGCAGCCTCTACATTGGGCAGCAGCTCTAAAAAGGGAGACAGAAAGGGAAAAAAAGCCATAAAGTGAACTGACTTTTGGAAATTTAGTGACATGACTACAAAGCATCAGACAGGAGAGGCTGAGCTGGAACAGCTGCTCCAGACTTAAGAGTCTGAGCTCTGGACGCAGAGCTCCCAACACATCATACATTGTGACAGATGCCGACTACAGCGGGAGCTTTAGTGGTTATTAGAATGGGGACAAAGATTGAAATTGTGTTGGGGGCCAGTATGTTAAAGAATGACTGTTCCTCTCTCCTATTCAAGCACCAGGGAAGTTGGAAACATCTAGTCCAGAAAGGGATTAGTGAGTTTCTTTCATTGAATCTGCATATGGTCTGTTCTCTCATTATTATTCTGGGAACCTTAGGCCTTTAAAAGTTCAGTCAGTGCATTTCTCTCCCTAATATCCACCACCATGGTTGAGGCTACTGGTTTTCATTGCCAGGTTCCTACAGTCTTATGATTGCCTTGTTGACTTGGGTTGGGTTTCCCAGAAAGCAAACTTTGAGATGCAGATTTGCATACAAGGGGATTATTGAAGTGTGCTCTGGGATCACCACCTGTGAGGAGTGAGGGTAGCAGGAGAGTTCAGCTGTGATGTAGTTGTAACAAGGCCTCAGCTAATACCATAGGGAACCTGAGAGCCCAGATAGCCCTTCAGAGGCACTCCAAATGAAAGCCTTTGTGGCAGCATTGTTCACTCATCTGATACCAGTTGTCCCCAGGGAGGAGCATAACTTCCCTATGGCAGCATCCTTCAGTCAAGGGCCACTTCCAGAGAGGGTTTTAAACTGTAAATTGTCAACAGCCAACACTCCTGTAGCTGGGGGAATGCATCTCAGTCCCAAAGAGGGTACCTGGGATGCAGGCAACAGCATCCACTACACTGATCTTACACTCCTGTTCTCCTATCTTCTGTTCTCTGTACTCCAAATTATCTCTCTCAGATGCAATTGGATATGCCAGTCCTTGATCATAAATTCATCAATGGCTTATTGCATCAAGGTAAAGTCCCAAATCCTTATATGTACTTCAAAGACCTGAATCCTGCCACTTTACCTAGATTTCTAGCCTCATCCATTTCTCAGTTTCTACACTTCAGGCAGAGGGTACTGTGCATCCTGTTTTTATTCTCAGAGATACTCTGCTCCTTTCTGCCTCAGTGGTAGACTGTTTTTCCTTTTTGCTGTCTGGAATTTACCCCCTTCCTAGTTTTGGGAACTCCCATCATATGTGTCAATAGAAGAAGGGCCTCCTTGTCTTGGACACCCTACCTAATCTTGTGCAATTGGATGTTTCCACCCACAGTTTGAATCTGGAAATAGTGACAAAAAGACAAAGGGACAATAAGATTCAGTTGCTGGCCTCAGTGGAAGCATCATTGAGCAGGAGTGGCTGCAGGTCCAGAAGTATTTCTGCCACCAGTTTCCCTTGATTCCTGATGGTTTCTGAGCTGATTTCTTCAGTCTTCCTGACAGTTTGGTGAGTTGCCCAACATCCTTCTCATATATCCCTCTCTTGATATACTTTTGCTTCATTACTCATCCTTTTGGTATCAGCTCATGAGTCACTTCCTTCGGGAAATCTTTAATGGCACCCTCCCTAGCATCAGTCAATTTCCCTTCATATCATCAGAGCTCTTCATTCAGAAAACTTACATATCTGTAATCAAATATTCATGAAAGTGATTATTTGATTAATGTCTAACTTCCCAATTAGAATTTGAGCTTTCTGTGAACAAGACTCTGTCTATTTGTGTTCACAATTTTTTCCACAGCTGTGGCACAGGATCTAAAACTAATATAAGCATACATTTTGAATAAGTAAAAGAATAATGAAAGCCAGTGTATGGAATTGGATGTCTCTAACTTTTTATTTTATTTTATTTTTTTAATTTAATTTAATTTTATTATGTTATGTTAGTCACCATACAATACATCATTAGTTTTTGATGTAGTGTTCAATGATTCATTGTTTTCATATAGTACCCAGTGCTCCATGCAATATGTGCCCTCCTTAATACCTATCACCAGGCTAACCCATGCCCACACCCTCCTCCCCTCTAAAACCCTGTTTGTTTCTCAGAGTCCATAGTCTCTCATGGTTCATCTATCCCTCCAATTTCCCCCCCTTCATTTTTCCCTTCCTTCTCCTAATGTCCTCCATGCTATTCCTTATGTTCCACAAATAAGTGAAACCATGATAACTGACTTTCTCTGCTTGACTTATTTCACTTAGCATAATCTCCTCCAGTCCCATCCATGTTGATGCACAAGTTGCATTCATCCTTTCTGATGGCTGAGTAATATTCCATTGTATATATGGACCACATCTTCTTTATCCATTCATCTGTTGAAGGGCATCTCGGCTCTTTCCACAGTTTGGCTATTGTAGACATTGCTGCTATTAACATCGGGGTGCATATGGCCCTTCTTTTCACTACTTCTGTGTCTTTGGGGTAAATACCCAGGAGTGCAATTGCTGGGTCATAGGGTAGCTCTATTTTTAAATTTTTGGGGAACCTCCACACTGTTTTCCAAAGTGGCTGTACCAACTTGCATTCCTACCAACAGTGTAAGAGGGTTCCCCTTTCTCCACAACCTCTCCAACATTTGTTGTTTCTTGCTTTGTCAATTTTTGCCTTTCTAACTGGTGTAAGGTCGTATCTCAGTGTGGTTTTGATTTGAATTTCCCTGATGGCTAATGATGATGAACATTTTTTCATGTGTCTCTTAGCCATTTGTATGTCTTCTTCAGAGAAGTCTCTTCAATAAATCGTGCTGGGAAAATTGGACAGCCACATGCAGAAGAGTGAAACTCGACCATTCTTTAACACCATACACAAAGATAAACTCAAAATGGATGAAAGACCTCAATGTGAGACAGGAATCCATCAAAATCTTAGAGGAGAACATAGGCAGTAACCTCTTTGACATTGCCCACAGCAACTTCTTTCAAGATACATCTCCAAAAGCTAGTGAGACAAAAGCAAAAATGAACTTTTGGGACTTCATCAAGATAAAAAGCTTTTGCAAAGCAAAGGAAACAGTCAACAAAACCAAAAGACAACCGACAGAATGGGAGAAGATATTTGCAAATGACATATCAGATAAAGGGCTAGTATCCAAAATCTATAAAGAACTTACCAAACTCAACACCCAAAGAATAAAGAATCCAATCAAGAAATGGGCAGAAGACATGAACAGACATTTTTCCAAAGAAGACATCCAAATGGCCAACAGACACATGAAAAAGAGCTCAATATCGCTCGGCATCAGGGAAATCCAAATCAAAACCTCAATGAGATACCACCTCACACCAGTCAGAATGGCTAAAATTAACAAGTCAGGAAATGACAGATGTTGGCGGCGATGTGGAGAAAGGGAAACCCTCCTACACTGTTGGTGGGAATGCAAGCTGCTGCAGCCACTCTGGAAAACAGTATGGAGGTTCCTCAAAAAGTTGAAAATAGAGCTACCATATGATCCAGCAATTGCACTACTGGGTATTTACCCCAAAGATACAAAAGTAGGGACCCGAAAGGGTACGTGCACCCCGATGTTTATAGCAGCAATGTCCACAATAGATGTCCAAGATGTCCATCGATAGATGAATGGATAAAGAAGAAGTGGTATATATATATACAATGGAATATTATGCAGCCATCAAAAGGAATGAGATCTTGCCATTTGCAATGACGTGGATGGAACTGGAGGGTATCATGCTGAGCGAAATAAGTCAATCAGAGAAAGACATGTATCATATGACCTCACTGATATGAGGAATTCTTAATCTCAGGAAACAAACTGACGGTTGCTGGAGTGGGGGGTGGGGTGGGAGGGATGGGGTGACTGGGTGATAGACACTGGGGAGGGTATGTGCTCTGGTAAGTGCTGTGAATTGTGCAAGACTGTTGAATCTCAGATCTGTACCTCTGAAACAAATAATGCAATATATGTTAAGGAAAAAAAAAAAGAAGAAGAAGATAGCAGGAGGGGAAGAATGAAGGGGGGGAAATCGGAGGGGTAGATGAACCATGAGAGATGATGGACTCTGAAAAACAAACTGAGGGTTCTAGAGGGGAGGAGGGTGGGAGGATGGGTTAGCCTGGTGATGGGTATTGAGGAGGGCACATTCTGCATGGAGCACTGGGTGTTATGCACAAACAATGAATCATGGAACACTACATCTAAAACTAATGATGTAATGTATGGGGATTAACATAAAAATAAAAAATAAATAAATAAAAATTTAAAAAAATTGACAAAGCAAGAAACAACAAATGTTGGAGAGGTTGTGGAGAAAGGGGAACCCTCTTACACTGTCGGTGGGAATGCAAGTTGGTACAGCCACTTTGGAAAACAGTGTGGAGGTTCTTCAAAAAATTAAAAATAGAGCTACCCTATGACCCAGCAATTGCACTCCTGGGTATTTACCCCAAAGACACAGAAGTAGTGAAAAGAAGGGCCATATGCACCCCGATGTTCATAGCAGCAATGTCTGCAATAGCCAAACTGTGGAAAGAGCCGAGATACCCTTCAACAGATGAATGGATAAAGAAGATGTGGTCCATATATACAATGGAATATTACTCAGCCATCAGAAAGGATGAATACCCAACTTGTGCATCAACATGGATGGGACTGGAGGAGATTATGCTAAGTGAAATAAGTCAAGCAGAGAAAGTCAGTTATCATGGTTTCACTTATTTGTGGAACATAAGGAATAGCATGGAGGACATTAGGAGAAGGAAGGGAAAAATGAAGGGGGGGAAATCGGAGGGATAGATGAACCATGAGAGACTATGGACTCTGAGAAACAAACAGGGTTTTAGAGGGGAGGAGGGTGTGGGCATGGGTTAGCCTGGTGATAGGTATTAAGGAGGGCACATATTGCATGGAGCACTGGGTACTATATGAAAACAATGAATCATTGAACACTACATCAAAAACTAATGATGTATTGTATGGTGACTAACATAACATAATAAAATTAAATTAAAAAAAAGAGAGAGAGAGACATCATTCTTTTGGCTACATGTGCTATATTTTATTTCTTAATACCGCATCTCATTCTCCTAGTATCTCTCTGGCAGACTGAGGCTCAGAGGCTCCTTGTCTGTCACTGGGATTCTGCCATGAGCAACTCAACCCCAGAACATTTACTAACATTGAGGGAAATAAGAGAACTATTAGTTGAGGTTAGTCTGGAGACCCTGAGGGACTGCCAGGGCTCAGGCTGTAGCTGAGTGGGTGGCATGCCTCCCACCACCCACCTCATGCCATGGATGTGGTGAATAGAAGCTCTGGCCAGGCTTAATGGTGAAGGGAGAGAGTGTCCACATACCTAAAGTGATCACTGTTTTGATCGTGGATCACAACATCAAAAACTAATGATGTATTATTGTATGGTGACTAACATAGCCTAATAAAAAAAAAAAAAAAGGAAACAAGAGCTTTAAATGACACACTGGACCAGATGGACCTCATAGATATATACAGAACTTCCACCCTAAAACAACAGAATACTCATTCTTCTTGAGCGCACATGGAACTTTCTCCAGAATAGACCATATCCTGGGTCACAAATCAGGTCTCAGCTGATGCCAAAAGACTGAGATTATTCCCTGCATATTTTCAGACCATAATGCTTTAAAACTGGAGCTCAATCATAAGAAAAATTTTGGAAGAAATTCAAACACTTGGAAGCTAAAGACCACTCTGCTAAAGAACATTTGGGTCAACCAGGAAATCAAAGAAGAACTGAAACAATTCATGGAAACCAATGAGAATGAGAACACATTTGTCCAAAACCTATGGGATACTGCAAAGGTGGTCCTAAGGGGGAAATACATATAGCCATCCAAGCCTCACTCAAAAAAGTAGAAAAATCCTGAATTCACCAACTAACTTTATACCTTAAAGAACTAGAGAAAAAGCAACAATGATGTCTAAACCACGCATTAGAAAAGAAATAAAGATTAGAGCAGAGATCAATGAATTAGAAACCAGAAACACAGTAGATCGAATCAACGAAACTAGAAGCTGGTTCTTTGAAAGAATTAATAAGATCAATAAACCACTGGCCAGACTTATCCAAAAGAAAAGAGAAAGGACCCAAATTAATAAAATTATGAATGAAAGGGGAGAGATCATGACTAACACCAAGGAAATAGAAACAATTATTAGAAATTATTATCAACAACTATATGCCAATAAACTAAGCAACCTGGATGCCTCTAACTTTTTTTAAAAAATGAAATAGATATAGACCTTGAAGGAGAAAGGCACAGGATATTTTCCTGAAAGACTGAGGAAACATCATTTTTGTTATGTACTGTCTTCTTGCGTTTGTCAATAATTTCCTGTTTCTTTTCTTCTCTTTTCTCCTCAGTGAGATGTCTTAATGACATAACTGACTGGCTCTCTTAAATTCTGATCCTATCACACTTTAGGAAGTCTGAACATTCCAGCTTCACATTTTTTGGATCTGGGTTTTCCCACTGTTTAAACACAATTTTGCTTTGCTTTCCTTCTCACCCTTAACTGAAACTTTTGGAGAATTACTAATGAAATCAATAGGCATCTGATGTGTGGAGACCAATTCCTTTACAGAGGCTTTGTTAAGTTGCTCCCAAAAACTGGAGTGACAAAGATATTTCTTCACTGGAAAGAGCACCAAATGAGAGGCTCCTCCTTGTTCCCTTTTTGGGTCTTTACCAAGCCTCACATTTTCAACTTGATGGCTCAAATTTAATGTCCTTTCATTTGAACCTTGTCAGGGAGTTTGGTTTCCAGCTGGCCTTGGGAGCTCTGGGGGCAGAGATAGACGAATATTCTAGTGATAGTTGCCTAGGATCACACCCCCCCAGCATATTTGTGGTGAATATGAAGAGAGTTGGGTTTCACAACCTGGGGGCCTCTTCTGATAGCATGGCCTGGCTTTAGCCCACATCAGAGCACATGGAATTCCAAGGTGTTCTCTCTGCTCTAAGCTCCACGTTATCTCTGGTCTAAAGCCAATTTTAAAGAAAGATTAACTACCTCTGCCAACCTCTCACCCCTTTCCAGGGCTGAGATACCAACAAGAACTAGTCCCTATACTAGTATTAATTAGCAGGGAGATTACCCAGAGGGTCAAAGATAGTTATTGCTTAAGAAGACAGCTTTCTTATCAGGAACTACTGGTCAAAAAGAAGGTGAACAAAGTGAGTATCCAATAGCCTCCAGAGTTGTATTAGGCAGTTTTACACATATTAAGTCACTGGGTCCTCACACTACCCCTGACAAATAGGTAGGATTATTCCTACTTTACAGATAAAATATTGAGATTAAGAAGGGGTAGGCGATTAGTACATAATCACACAACATGAAAGTGATAGGACAATGATTAAAAGTGAAGCTGGGTTTTCTCAGTCTTCTAAACTGTCATGCTGAAAGAACACTGTGGGACCAAGAGTTCCTTTGCTTGTAAGACCTCACCCTGGTGGACACTGCTGTTTATACATGGCACTCATCCTTCTTATCTATAGATGTGGCTTGGCATTGATCTGCTGGCACTGCTGCACCCCATATGTTTTTGGGATGTCTATATTCAGAATTTTTTTCTGGGTATCTTTTTTTTTTTTTTTTTTTTTTTGATTGGCATGATGTCTAAATCAGGATGGTGTTGTGAAACTTGAAGGGGGTTGTTGCTTAAAAGTTACAAACTCTAGGATTTGGATTCCAGCTTTGCCATTTACTGGTTGTGTGACTATGGGCAAATTACTTCTCTAAGCTGTATCCTTAAATTGGAAATCCTCATACCTTTGTGGCAGGGTTAACTTTGTAATAACAAAAGTCATGCATCCTTATTTTCTTTAAATCAACTTAAATCTGATTTTGAGCTCCCTCCTACTAGCTCATAGAAAATGTGTTCTCAAACAGTATAGGGGTTCCCCTTGCTAGGACTGTGCAAGATTATGTGTCAAAGACTTGTGTGGTGGGGCGCCTGGGTGGCTCAGTTGGTTAAGCGACTGCCTTCGGCTCAGGTCATGATCCTGGAGTCCCGGGATCGAGTCCCACATCAGGCTCCCTGCTCAGCAGGGAGTCTGCTTCTCCCTCTGACCCTCCTCCCTCTCATGCTCTCTGTCTCTCATTGTCTCTCTCGCAAATAAATAAAATCTTAAAAAAAAAATTAAAAAAAAAAAAAAAAAAGACTTGTGTGGTATGTGCAAAATTGGGGAGGAAATTGGAAGGTTGCCTGAGGATCTCCATACCAGCCATTTACTCATCAAACAACCAGTATGTTCTACTCTGTGACAAATGTTGAGGACAGAATGGAAAACACACAGACTCAGTCACCATGGTAAGGCTGAGGAGACAAATAATGTTACAATAAAGTGTGATAAATAGAAGAACATGGGCGTAACTAACTTAGTCTGGTGGTATGTGTGTGTGGTGGTGGTAGGGTCTCTTAATCCTGGCACAGAGAACAAGAAGGGAGAGTAGCATGAGATGGGGCTGGGGAGTTGGAAGGGGCCAGAGAGTTGAATATTGAGGTTCAGAAATATTGAGGTTCAGAAAGGGTAGGTGACACCCTTGTAGGACAGCCCTCAATCACAACAACTAAATGGTGGCCATGACTAAGATTGAGATTGACCTGTTCAATTGTCTGGCTCAATCTTGTTATCAAGGCTCACAAAGTCTTTTCCCAAAGGATTTATCCAACAACTTTATCTAAAAGGAAAATTTGTAAAGCAGAAGGAGAAATGCAAGCAACTGAAATTTATTGGTATGATTCGTGTATGTATTTGTTTCTTTAGTGTTTTTGGACACTTGCTGTGTATCAGACATGTTGCTATGAGCATTAACTCACTTAAACACCTAAGGAAATATGCACCATTATCAATCCCAATTTACAGAGCAGAAAATCAAGGATTAGTGAGGTCAAATAATTTGCTCAAGATCATACAGCTTGTAAATTACTTAAACATGATTTAAATCTAAGCAGTCTTATTTCAGAGCCCTTTTACCTTCTAATTTCCAACTAGTCAATTGGATAAATTGCCCCTTAACAGAAAGTGTATCCTGATGTTGTGCATATAGAGTTGATACATTTTTATGATGAGTGGAAGCTAGTTTTGGAAGGCTGTTATAGAAAGTGAAAAGTGGGTGAAAGTGAAAGTCAAAGTGAAAGTCAAAGTGAAAAGCAACTATGATATTTGTGTGTGTGTGTGTGTATACGCACAGTGATATAGTCAAATGAGGTCCTACACCACAATTTTTTAAGCTATGCTCTGCAAAAGTTTTAGTTTGACATATGTTAAGAGATGTTTTTTGAAAGAATGATTCTGCAGTCAAATTGGTTGAGGAGACATTGGGAAACAATATTAAATTTCTTTACTGCAGGACTTCTCAGTTCCTTTAATATGCTATGTAAATAGAATATAACTCTTCAAGAGGGAATTCTTACTTTTCAAAAGTAATTGATACAAGTACCCATTATTACTTTTTCCTTGCGCATCTATTAAGTAACACCATGTATGACATAGGTTGGGAATGCTGTTCTAAATAATCTTTATGGTTTTAATGATTTTCAATGGGTGAAATCAATTATGGTAATTAGTGTAATTCTATGAATAGCTTTTGATAAATATCCCCTGGAGGGATGCTTTCTTTGAGATACAGAGAATATTTTTTATTGGCTTGTTCACTTTAATAAGAAGGGTCTTTATTATTGTCTTGGGGCAATCTGAACCTAAGGGAAAACCCTTAGATACATTTGAAAAGCTGTGGATTATACTGAAATTTAATAATACCTTCAATATTTTATTACAATGTATTTGTAGAGGTGGATAAATTTGGCACAGGAGGGATCCAAATTAGACTTTAAATCCAGAGATGGAAACTCTTTCCCACAATATAAAGTCTTTTGTATCAAAAGGACTTACCTATGTTGTAAAGACAAGATGAGAAATGGAGTGGAAATCTGACTTTTGGAGTTAGCAAAAGTAGAGAATGGAAATGCAAACAGAAGAGAGGAAGGGGAATTTACTGAATTGTAATTTCCTTTTAAAATCTGTTTGGAGGGTCCTTCGTTTTTACCACAATGTTCATTCATTACGTTTTCTCTTTAGCAGAAAGCATTTATTTGGGAAAATAATGGCTTCTGCTGGAAGATGAAAACTTTATTAAAAAATGCTACATTTTCTAGTTTATAGTGTCTTTAAAAAATCTGAAAGAAGAAATTACTAACTTGATTTTGTCGGTTTTCACTGGGATTTGTTTTTCAAATTCTTGGACTGTTTCCATTGATAGGAAACAATTTCAATGCTTATGGTTTGGCAGAGAAATGACTTTTTGTTGTTGTTGTTGCCAATAATTGTTTTCTTTAATAGTCTCCAATTCAAAAACAAAAACTTTCTCCAGAAGATGAAAACTTGCTAAGGTTTGAGTGTTTAACAATTCTAAATTCATCCTTAAGAATGATGCCAAATAGAAATAATCTTCATTGAATTTCCATATGGATCAGAAGGCTTAAAATTCAGCAAAGTGGAGCAGAGTAAACTTGATTCCACTCTTTGAGGTGGGAGGACAAATGCAGCCAGAGATACTTGTACCCAGTGACTCCAGGTGGCTGTGGTAGGAAGGAGGAAGTGAGGGGAACTGCTTTAAAAGTTCTTATAAGTTCTTATAAGTTATATGGAAAAAGTACTCTCCAGTTTACATTGCCTTAATTAAATGTAATCTTGTGCCATGGGTGTTGCCATAATCCCCATTTTATAAGTCGGGAAAAGTGAAGCTCAGAGAGGTTAATAGACTGATATTCAGACTGGGCAGTAGAGCTAACACTTAAACTGAGCTGTATTAACCAGGGTTCTCCAGAGAAACAGAACCAACAGGATACATACAGTATACCAGTGCATTATATATATATGTGTGTGTGTGTGTGTTTGTATATGTATATATTTGTGTGTATATATATATATATATAGAGAGAGAGAGAGATTGAGAGAGAAAGATTGCGAGAGAGAGAGAGAGAGATTGAGAGAGAGAGAGACTGATGCTTGATTATAATGGAATTCGCTCATGTGATTATGGGGGCTGACAAGTCCCAAGATCTGCTGTCAGTAAACTATAGACCCAGGAGAATGGACCTATAATTCTACTCTGAGTCTGAAGACCTGAGAATCAGGAGAGCTAATGCTGTAAGTTCCAGTCTACAAGCTGTCAGGCTTGAGACCCTAGAAGAGCCAATGTTTCAGGGTGAATCTCAGAGCTGGAAAAGACCAATACCTCAGCTTCAGAGGTCAGACAGC
Source organism: Phoca vitulina (assembly GCF_004348235.1). Lineage (NCBI taxonomy): Eukaryota > Metazoa > Chordata > Mammalia > Carnivora > Phocidae > Phoca > Phoca vitulina. The sequence continues at coordinate 13,053,255 of NW_022589770.1, read as the reverse complement.
AGAAGTTTCCTCTTAACCCAGGATTTTTGTTCTATTTAGGTCTTCAATGGATTGAATGAGGCTCACCCAAATTAGGAGGGCCATCTGCTTTATCTCTTTAAATGTTCATGTCATCAAGAAATACCCTCACAGACACACCCAGAATAATGTTTAACCAAATGTCTGGACACCGCATCGCCTGATCAAGCTGACACACAAAATTAACCATCACACAGGCCTTCTGAGTTGAATATTATGCTCTGCTTGCATAACAATATTAAACCCCCTTTCTGATCTATTTTTGAAGCTGTCATCAATGCTTTGTTTATATTTATATTCCTGTAACAATTTTACTTATTGCCATTCATGGTGTATCTCTATGTGACTCTATTGATCAAGGCTGCCTCCTCACAAAATTTTATATTTATATTGATCCTTTAGAGCTAAAAAGGCTCAACCAGGGACAATTTTTGCCCTTAATAAATATATGTCTGAAACATTTTTGGCTATCATAACTACAGTGTAGAGTGGCAGGGACATTTCTGGCATCTGGTGGATAGAGGCCAGGGATGCTGGTAACAATCCTGCAATGCCCAGAACAGCCCCCAACAACAGAGAATTATCCAGCCCAAAGTGTCAGTCAGGTCAAGGTTCAGAAACTGCTCTAGTATAAGGATTTTTAGGGTCCATGGTGGATTTTGAGACATTTGTATATACCATGAAAATGTATGCAAAATTTTATATGTACATTGTTATTTTTTTTTCCCCTGGGGAGAGTCCATAGCTTTGAACTTATTATGATAGAGTCCCATGCTCTCTATGATGGATATGGCAGATTAACACTTAGCATCAAGTTTCTTCTGTTGTGCCTTCCTGCATTGCAGAGTCTGGATGGCTAAAAGCTACATTTCCAAACTTGCTTGTAGCTATAGTACCGGGTATAAATTCAGTTCTTCCAGGTATGTGGAAGGCAGAAACAAGGTAGGGTCCATATTCCCGCTGCTTTGGGTGTTTTCTGCTGGAAGTGTGTTGGTAGTCATGTAAACTTTTCTGCTTCATCTTTCCAGGGACCAGCCAAGAACTTCATGGGCGGTAGAAGGCAATGTGATGACAGCGGTAGAGAAGAAAGTGGTTTTCTGATCTTGGATCACTGTTACCAGAGAGTATGTTCTTGAAGTCCACAGTTCCAAAGGCAGTCTTCTTAGTTCCCATCTTTCCAATAGAGGTAAAGATTTTAGAAGCTACTCTGATGGACCATTTTTTGAATATCTTTCTGGGAGTCATTTCTGGAGGCCTAACCTAGAGCCTGTTCCCCTAAACCTTCTAAAATTTGAAAGCACCTTAACTCCTCATATGAAGTCCCAACCTACTTAAAAAAATGCGATGGGTATCTTTTTTTTTTTTTTTTTTTTTTTGTAACTGAACCCTGCTGATACACCTCCAAAAAGTTTAGAATCACTGATTTGCTCTACTTCTGGCCCGGTGGGGTTGTTGATTCTTTTTTCACTGTAAAATATCATTTACTTAGACGGCAAGATCTTCTGGATATCTCTGTCAGGGAACTATTCAAAAATGACCTGGTGCATTAGTAAGCTTGTCATTCTGGGGAACAAGCAAAGACCACAGTCCAGTGTGAAATAAAACAGACTTCACTGGCATAGCAGTATTATCATGCATGTAAGAAATATTGAAAGGTTAACACTAGAAAACCTTAGAGACCATCTAGCCCAGCTATTTTCAAAGTGGAAATTTGTGGGAAATTTAGGGTTGTCACAATGACCGGGGAGTGCTACTGGCATTTAGTACCCAGAGGCTATGGATGCTAAACATCCTGCCATGTGCAGGTCAAACCTATACGTTAAACAATTGCTCCTTGCCCATCAATGCCCATAGAACTCTTGTTGGAAAACACCAGCTTGCTCTTCTTGCTTTGCCAAAAGAGCAAGTGGAGCACAGGAAAATAAAGTGATTCTCCTAAAGTCATAGAACCCAGGCCCTCTGACTTTCAGAGCAGAGGTCTTTTCTCATCACAATAGGAGAGGTTCTCTGATGTCACCAAGGGAGCCAGGGAGCCAGTATATAGTCCTGGAAATGGAATTAAAGAGAGAAGGAGCTGAAGCAGATCTATCAGGTACCTGATATTCAGTCAACATGCACCCAAATGGCCAGACTGTTGTTTTATCTTGTATGTGGGCAGAGCGAGTTCTGATTGCTTGTTATTCAGTGCTGTAATGTTAACTGTTTTGTATATTATCCTGAGTTAGAGAATCTTGTTGATGAATAAAAGTCAACGGAGAGATGCTGGTTTGGCATTTGACTTTGTTCTCACATGGTTACCCCATCTTGAGCTGTTTATTCCTCAGTGCACACAGGGAATTTTAAATTCTTCCTCATTACATTTAATTGCCATGCAGTAATCCACTTGCTATCATGTCTCGAAAGGACACCCCTCCCCCCATAGATTTTCTCTCTGTCATGGTATTTTCCTTTCTGAGATGTTCTAGATTCAATGAGAAAGTTTTGCAAATGTTTTTGAGATTCTCAAACTGTCCCTAGGATTCCTGGTGCAGAACTAATGGTACAGGAATTAATGATTAGTTCTTACTTTGGGAAAGAATATTTCTTGGCTGAACAGGAAGCAGATTTACTGAGTAAGTTGCCACTTTTCAGTGTAAAATTCGGCCATATTCACCTTTCTCTAAGAATGAAGCTCCTGAATTATTTTGACTTTCGTTGTAAGCCTGTTATTTACACATATGGTAATTTTTAAATTGTGGATATTAGAAATAAGATAATTAAGTTAGAAATGAGGATATACTAAGTTAAATCTTGACATTTTCTCTGCACCTATAGGCAATAATCATCCACACCTTCTGTAACAATCAATTGCTTTTTGACAAGAGTGATGTCTTATTGCCTTTTCACCTGCACAAAGTAGGCATTCATTCATTTGTTCGTATCATCAACAAATATTTCCTGGACACCTACAGTGTGTTAGGCACTGCTGTATATAAGAGATTTATCTAAGGTAACTTATCTATTTTGCCCAGCAAGGTGTCATTCTGTTTGGGGGTACTATAATTTTATTATTGGTATTTTACAGTGGCCTAGGTTTCTGCATTCTATTTCTCATTTTGACCAGAACCTGAAGATGATATTCTGCTTAATAATAGTACAATGAATTAGAGTTAACTACCTTATCTGAGTATTATAAGGATTAGTGAGAAAGGAAATAAAGAGTTCAGTATAATGCCTGACTCAAGTGAGTACACAATAATTTATAATGCTTATTATATTAGTTATTAGGTGAGTTTTTCATAGCTATTTTTCAATTTTCTGCCCATCCTAAATTCATGAGTACCAGCCAGTCTCCCTCTGCTCCAAATCACTGTCAGTTTCACCTCCAGGCATCTGCAATAATAAAATTACTGTACAACAAACTGACCGGCACCTTGGCTGGGGAACATAGTCGTAGATAAATTAGCTAAAATTTCTGCATTTGTTTCTCCATTCAGGAAATGGAAATCATAATGCATGTCATCTCTTCCTCCTCCTGGAGCTAGGAGGATTAATGGGAGAGTAGATTACAAGTTTATTAAGCATGTAAGATGTAGTCTTTCTCAATGGGTGACACACTATGATAATAAGCTGCTGTCCCAACAATAACACCACCCAAGCAGAACAACAGATAAAATGATGACTTTATGCTCCATTTGAAATTTGATATGTGTGAAGATGGAGAGTCCACACATATCAAATAGGAAAAAAAAGTGAAATTAATAGATAAAACTGAAGAACACCCAAGAATTAGAACAAGAAAAATAATGGGGGTGCTTAGAAGACATTTGAAATGAGGAGTATAAGGTAGGCAATTGTGTGGAGTATGGTGTAATCACAGCAACAGAATTTTACTCTGCAATGAGAAAGAGAAGCATTGTTTGAGAAGAGAGAATAGTCAAATCTGGGCTCTGGCTAGCAATAACCTGGTGACTTTGAGTGTCACTCAAGCTCTCTGGGTTCCAGTTTTCTCATCAATCCAATATTAATACTTTCCTTGATCCTCAGAAATTGTCTTTAAGACTTGTGAGAATAGCAACAATGCAAGGATAAGAAATGTGTAAGGGCTTTGTTATGGGCTGAATCATGTCCCCCCACCCTCACCCCATTCATAGGTTGACGTTTTAACCCCCAGTACCTTAGAATGTGAGTGTATTTGGAGATAAGACCTTTAAAGAGGTGTAGGAGTGATGACAATACTGACCCCATCTTTGGCCCTCCATCCTGTTCACGCCTGTGCAATGAAATGACCTCCCTGGGGTCTACATGTTCCATGTCCTGTGGAGGTGAATGTATGACCTGACTAGAATGTGGGAAGGCTGTTCTAGTCTTCCCTAAAGTTGTTTGGATAACTAGTAGAGATAACAGTTTCTTCCCCCACCTTCAGACGCAGGAGGCACCACAAGGTCTGTTAAATGTTAGACCCTTTGACCTCACCACGAGGCTCTCTGCCCATCCTCTCACTCTATAAAATCTGTGGGCTAAGATCCAGACTTTGTGGAGAATAGCTCTGTAGTGCCTGGATCATCACCTGCCTAATTTCCCCTATTTGTAAATTACTGTGAGTAAAACTCTGTATAAACTGTATGGAGTCACCTGCTTTGTTTTCTGGTCTCAAGGTGCTTTCTCAGTTTGGACATACTTTACTGTCCCTCTACCAGCTTCTAACAAGAGGTAGTTAAGGTTAAACGAGATCATTAGGGTGGGCCCTAATACAATATGACTATTATCCTTATAAGAAGAAGAAATTAGGACACAGACAAATATGGAGGGAAGACCATGGGAAGACACAGGGAGAAGATGGCCATCTACAAAGCAAGGAGAGAGGCCTCAGAAGAAACCAACCCTGTAAATGTCTTGAATTCAGACTAGTAGCCTCTAGAATTGTGAGAAAATAAATTTCTCTTGTTTAAGCCACCAGTCCATGGTACTTTGTTATAGGAGCCCTATCAAACAAATACAAGCTTTGACAAGATAAACATACTATCTACTTTTTGTAGTTTCCCATTGCTATGGACTGCATACTTGTGTTCCCTCAAAGTTCATTTGTCCAAACACTAATATGATGGTATTTGGAGGTGGGGCCTTTGGGAAGTAATTAGGTCATGAGGATGGAGTCTGCATGATAGGATTAGTGTCCTTATTAGAAGAGAAAGAAAGGTAGTGCATTCTCTCTCTCTCCCTGCCATGTGAGGATACAAAGAGAGGGTGGCCATCTGTAAACCAGGAAGAGAGCCTTCACCAAGAACCAGACCATGCTGGCACCTTGATCTTGAACTTCCAGTCTCTAAAACTGTGAGGAATAAGTGTTGTTTAAGCCAACTGTCTGTGGTATTCTGTTATAGTAGTTCAAAGTGATCATGACACCCATGTAGCACTGAGCACACAATAAATGCTCAATAACTCAAATGGGGCTATCAGTAATTCCTGGTAGCAGTGCCTGATATGGAAATATTATGGTCTGTTCTAAGTGGAGATAAGACTGAAGGAACACAATTGAGACATTTAGGATGTAGTCTTTATTCTACTGAGTAAATTAATGTAGAAGGTGAGAAGTATAAAATCAGGCTGACTAGCATGGGAGCATCTTGGCAGCTGGGCAGGTGATGGTTCCATTTGCATAGATAGCAAACCCAGGAAGAGGAGGCAGGATCTGGGACAACTGATTAGGTAAGTTTGATTTATGCTGAGTATAGCACATGTTCATATTCCTAGATTGATTTTAGTACCTCCTATTCACTTAAAAACAACAACTCTAGGGGTGCCTGGGTGGCTCAGTCTGTTGAGCATCCAACTCTTGATTTTGGCTCAGGTCATGATCTCACAGTTGTAGGATCAAGTCCCTTGTGGGACTCCACACTCAGCATGGAGTCTGCTTGAGATTCTCTCTCCTTCTCCCCTGCCCCTTACCCCCTCCCCTCATTTTCACATGTTCTCTCTCTCAAAATAAATAAATAAAATCTTTAATACAAAACAAAACAAAACAAAAAACAATACAGTATCCTGTAGTTCTACTTTTCATGAGTGGTCTTAGGTCCCTGCAAACAAACAATCTCTGACTTGAGAATACTTCAGTCTATGCTCTTACCTTCTAAGTACATTGTCCAAGAAAGAACAAGTTGGAGAGGCAAACAGGCAGAAAAGAGAAGCATATGGAAAGAGAATAGGGCACAAATACACTCCCCCAAACACACTTCATTTTAATTTCTAAGAGAAAGCACGAGGCTGCAGATTTCAAGATTAATGGGTTTGAGAGTGAGTGGGTAGATGGTGATTTTTGCTGTAAGTACCTTGGGTGAGAGAAAGAAAAGATGATCCCTGCTTCTGTCACTCTCTTTTGATTCATAGGCATTTTATTTCCTTCAATGGACTATCCCATATAAATTGACAGACACCTGTCCAAATAACTTCACTTAAGGGATAAGCACTTCTTTGGTCCTTTGCTGCCCTTGTAGGAATGACAGAACTAGAGGAATGGTTACCAAATTCTCCTGTCAGTTCACCGAGGCCTATCACAAAGGCCATGGGAAGTAAATGGTTAAAGGCAGCAGCCAGGTCGGCAGGGTCCTCCTAGGAGATCTGGCTGGCTAGGTGAGGGTGAGCAATTGTAACAGGGAGAAACTTAGCATGGCTGACTCCATATTACTTCTATTACCCTTACTGCCATGACCTATAGCTTGGAAACTTGTGCTTAGCCCTGTACATGGGTATGTTAATCAAAGGAATTTTACTTATAGCTAATAGTTCCAAAAACCACTTTTTGTCCGAAACCTACCTCACCTGAGGAGAGGTGAGCACAGAAATGACTATGCTATGTTTAAGATTTACAGGAAGGACAGGGCAAGATTCTTGTAAGCAAAGGTCAACTGACGAAAGACAAAGAAGTTACAGGACCTTCATCGGATGTCTACAAATGTCAGTCACTTTTTGACTCCAACCCCTTCACACTTCTGCCTTTTGCTAACATAAAAGAAGCTCAAATCTCATGCTCAGGGAGATGGTTCTTTGGGACAATAGTCTACCATCTCCGTGATTTGCTGGCTTTCCGAATAGTCACTTTCCTTACCCCAACATCTTGCCTCTTGACTTACTGACCTGTCATGTGGTGAGCAGAATAGGTCTGGACTCAGTTACATAGCCACCTTGTTAAACAAGGAGTGGTCTACTGCCTTTCTGTTTGTGTCTAGAAGTTGCATTAAGGCTTTTGGTGCCAGTTAGTAATTACTACTTAATCAGGTCTTCCAGCTGAAATATTTGTCAGCAGCTACTGAGAATTGGCTTGGGTTTGAAGAGATATTTCCACCCTCCTTTTGAGCCCAGGGAATGTGGATCAGGAGCTCATTAGCATGCAGAAGCCATGCAAGAATGCCTTTTATTGCAGATAGCATTTTATCACCTGGAATGATTGGTATATTTACAAAGGGGCTCTTCAAAAATCTTCCTGGGAGGAACATAAGCCTTGGCCTACCCCAGCGTCCTTGACCCTCCCTTGTCCCCAGCTGTTGATTTGGGATTGCTGATTTCACTACTTGGTCATGGTTGCTGTTTCAAAAGCACCAAGACCTCTCTGTGTTTTGTTTTGTTTTGTTTTGAGCTGACTGGAAATTTTGAAGCCAGTCAGACTTTGGGGAACTCAGTGGCCCCACTGTGAATTTTAAGGAATGAATGTACTAGAAAGGAAATAAGCAAAATTTTACAGTATGTCTTTTTTGCCCATCCTTTCTGCTAAAAACAAACAAACAAACAACAACTCCATTACATCTTATCTGATTTTTCCAGGGTGGGGTGGGGATAAGGGAAGGATATAAAGAATGGGAAAGAATGGCAGAAAAACACATGCACAGAACTCTCCCCCAGCCCCCACCCCATGAACCTGCACATCATGCACACTCACCCCCCTGCTAAACCTGTGCAGAAAGGAGCCATTTCAAGTCTGAAGGGTGGAGGAGGCCTTCAAGTAAGAAAGGGAAAGTGTTTCCTAGGCTCCTGTTTCCTCTGTGTTTGAGCATTAACGCGTTAACTGAGTAAAGCAACCACCAGGCACAGCTGTTTTATTCCAAATACTTGCTGATCCACACAATTTCTACAGAGCTCCAACAGTTGTTCTGGGCTCATAAAAGACATTTGAATAGATTGTTCTAATTCTGACTGGCACTGGAGTGTAGGATTCTGACCTCCCCAGAAACGGCATTTTTCCAAGGGGAGAGATGGTAAATAGAATATTTCCCGCCTCTTCCCTCCCCTTTATGGCCTATGCCGGCTGGGCTGAATTGTTTAGAGACCGGTTTCATACTCCATCTTCCTTTCAGAGAGGCTGCAACATTACAACTCAATTACCATATGGCAATATTTAGAAATGATCTGAATAAATGAAAGCAAACAAGCACATAAAGACACACACATACTCATATAATTTCTAGCTAAAGAGCTAATCTATTGAAAATGTAACTCTAAATTGGTAGTTCCTTATTGCCACCCAGGACAAACACGAGGGCAGTAGATCATTACACATTTCTTGGTACCATTGAAATTCCTCCTAATGCAATCTGGAATAAATATAAGATATTAAAGATATCTTTACTGAATCCCTATCCAGAACACACTGAAGGTTTAAACCGTTCTATTTTATCGAAAGTTTTTGTCTCCCAACACTGTGAAAACCCAATCCCTTTCTTGATTTTTTTTTTCTGTTAGTGGTTCTTGATTTTTTATTTTTCGTTAGGACCACAAAACCACATACCAGAATTTGCTTCCCACTGGAGTGCTGCTTCAGCATGTCTGAATGACCTGTGGATCTTGGATCCAAGCACTGTGAAAGGGGAGAAAGGCATAAGTAGCCTGTACTTCTTCAACTAGACTCTGAGCATCTAGTTTATCACGTAGTGTAGATAATCTAACACTGTTTCTGTTTTGCCCCCCCCTCCCCTGAAAGAAATATGTGAGCTGAGATGGTAGTTAGGGCAGTCACAAAGTGCCTCTGTTTCAGGGATTTGGGTGGAGAATAGCATCATTATATGGTCGTAGGATTCCTTTTTTCACACTTTTTAAAATGGCCCCAACTTGTGATATCAGTATTAAAAGTACTGAAACTTAAGAGGTGTTTGTCTAAGCACAGTGTGTACATATACATCCATTTTATTTGTGGAGATTCACTTCTTTTTTTTTTTTTAAGATTTTATTTATTTATTTGAGAGAGAGAAAGAAAGCACAAGCAGGGGAAGAGGCAGAAAGGAGAGGGAGAAGCAGGCTCCCAGCTGAGCAAGGAGCCCCACATGGGGCTCAATCCCAGGACCCTGGGATCATGACCTGAGCTGAAGGCAGACGCTTAACTGGCTGAGCCACCCAGGCACCCCAAGATTCAACTTCTTCACAAGAAAATGCAACACCTTTTGAGGTTTCACTAAGAGGAGGAACAGTGATCTGTAGTTAGAAAGCATTGAATTTTTGACCAGGAAATTAATCATTACTGCAATTATAATCATTAAATAAAAGGTGGTATTCTTTTTTTTAGCATACAGTGTTTTATTAGTTTCAGGTGTACAATATAGTGATTCAACACTTCCATGCAACACCCAGTGCTCATCACAAGTGCACTCTTTAATCCCCATCACATATTTCACCCATCTCCCACTCACCTGGTATGTTCTCTATAGTTAGGAGTCTGTTTCTTGGTTTCTCTCTCTCTCTTTTTACTTTGCTCATTTGTTTTGTTTCTTAAGTTTCACATACGAGTGAAAATATTGTGTTTGTTTTTCTCTGACTCACTTATTTCATTTAGCATTATACTCTCTAGCTCATCATTGCAAATGGCAATATTTCAATCTTTTTATGGCTGAGTAATATTCCATTATATATATATATATGTATATAAAAGAATACATATACATATATTCAAAGGGCTATATGCACCCTTATATATATACCCCTCTTATTTATCCATTCATCAATCAATAGACACTTGGGCTGCTTATTGTAAATAATGCTGCTATAAATATAAGGGTGCATATAGCCCTTTGAATTAGTGGTTTTGTATTCTTTGGGTAAATACTCAGTAATGCAATTGCTGGATGGTAGGGTAGTTCTATTTTTAACTTTTTGAGGAACCTCTATACTGTTTTCCACAGTGGCTGCACCAATTTGTATTCTCACCCTCAATGCAAGGGGGTTCCACTTTCTCCACAACCTCGCCAACACATGTTATTTCTCGTGTTGATTTTAACCATTCTGACAGATGTGAGGTAATATCTCATTGTAGTTTCAATTTGCATTTCCCTGATGGTAACTGGTGATGAACATCTTTTCATGTATCTGTTGGCCATCTGTATGTCTTCTTTGGAGAAATGTCTGTTCATGTCTTCTGCCTATTTTTAAATTGGATTATTTATTTTTTAAGGTTTTGAGTTGTATAAGTTCTTTATATATTTTGGATACTAAGCAAGAAGGTGGTATTCTTGATCCACAGTCTGCCCCATCTGCTCTCCGAACAGATTTGGTTTTGTTTTTGGTGGAGAAAAGAAGAGGCATTATTTTGTCTTCCTAACAATTGTCACATATAAAAAATATGGTGGTTACAACTTATACATTGTTATTCTTGAACTATTTGGTTTTATAAACAGAACTGAGACTAGGGTAAGGCAAGAGAGGCATACAGGGCACAGGATTTAAGGAAATATTCACTCTTAGGGTCACAAAAGTCCCAGCCCTATTTCTAAACATAAGGATCTACTTTCCAGAAGCAACACAGAACATCTCCATTCTGGGCCTTTGACAGAGGGTAAATCTTTGTCATTTGATCTTTAACAAAGCCCTGCTAAGAGAATGAAGTATTATTCAAAGGATCTGCTGTTCACCTATTCCTCTAGGTACTACAGGTTCTATTCTTGGATCAAGTTATTTTCAGAACAATACACAGCTGAACTCTTTTTACTTTACTGCTTTCAGAATTATATCTTACTGAGTTTTCTTTTAATGACATTCCCTTAGCTTTTATCAGAAAATAGTATTTTTAAGAAGCCAAATCAAATCCTAATCATATCTATTGAAGAAACCTTGCTTAGGACCTTTCCTCCAGAGTATTCAGTGCTTCCTAGATTGATTATTTTAGAATTCAGTGCTTGGAAAGTTTTACATCCCTTGAGGAATAGTTATGAATCATCTTGTGTTGGTTAATTTATGTGTCAACTTGACTGGGCCATAGGGTGACCAGATGCTTGATTTTAAATATTATTCTGGGTGCGTCTGTGAGGGTATTTCTGCATGAGATTAACATTTGAGTTGGTTGACAGTAAAGCAGATTGCCCTCCCCAAGTGGATGGGCCTAATCCAATCTGTGGAAGGCCTGAATAGAAAAAAAGGTTGAGTAAGAAAGAATTTGCTATCTGCTTGATGATCTTTGAGCTGAGATGTCAGTTTTGTCCCACCTTCTACTCAGACTGGAATTTATACCATCATTTCTCCTGGTTCTCATGCCTTTGGACTGCAGATGTTGGGACTTCTCAGCCTCTCTCTCTCTCTCTTTCTCTCTGTGTATGTATGTATTTATTTATTCCTATTATCTATTTATACCTATTCGTTCTGTTTCCATGGAGGAACCTAATACACACCTTTTCTGATAATTGATTTTATGTACTTGTCTATATCCTCTTTTATTTTGGCGATTGGGATGTTCAGATACAAATTTGAAGCTTACCTCTGACATCTATATTAACCACAGTTTCTCTGTGTCTTTGTCTGTTTGGGTTGCTACAACAAAAATATCACAAACTGTTTGGCTTATAAAAAGTAAGCATTTATTTTGTGGAGTTCTGGAAGCTTGGAGGTCCAAGATCAAGGCATCAGACTTCAGTATCTGGTGAGAAGTGGCTTCCTAGCCAGTTGTCTTTTTGCTGTAGCCTCACATGGCAGAAGGGACAGGAGAGGTCTCTGGAGCCTCTTATCTAAGGGTGCTAATCCCATTCATGGGGGCTCTGTCTTCATGACTGAATCACCTCCCCAAGATACCACGTCTAAACACTGTTACTTTGGGATTTCAATATGAATTTGGCAGAGGGAGGTACATTCAGTCATAGCAATCTGTCTTTTTGTCTTCTTTTTTTAAAAACTCAATTAATATATAATGTATTATTAGTTTCAGAGGTAGAATTCAGTAATTCATCAGTTGAATATAACACCCATTGCATCAAGTGTCTTCCTTAATATCCATCACCCAGTTACCCCATCCCCCCACTCCCCTCCCCTCCAGCAACCCTCAGTTTGTTTCCTATGATTAAGAGTCTCTTATGGTTTGTGTCCCTCTCTGATTTCATCTTGTTTTATTTTTCCATCCCTTTCCCTATGATCCTGTTTTATTTCTTAAATTCCACATATGAGAGATATCATATGATGATCGTCTTTCTCTGATTGACTTATTTCACTTAGCATAATACCCTCTAGTTCCATCCATGTCCTTGCAAATGGCAAGATTTCATTTTTTTGATGGCTGAGTAGTATTCCATTGCGTGTGTGTGTGTGTGTGTGTGTGTGTGTGTGTGTGTATACACCACATCTTCTTTATCAATTCATCTGTCAGGGGACATCTGGGCTCTTTCCATAGTTTGGCTATTGTGGACATTGTTGCTATAAAAATTGAGGTGAAGGTGCCCCTTCACATTACTACATTTGTATCTTTGGGGTAGATAACCAGTAATGCAATTGCTGGGTTGTAGGGTAGGTCTATTTTCAACTTTTTGAGGAACCTCCACACTGTTTTCCAGAGTAGCTGCACCAGCTTGCATACCCATCAACAGTATAAGAGGGTTCCCCTTTCTCCTCATCCTTGTCAACATCTGTCATTTCCTGACTTGTTAATTTTATCCATTTTGACTGGTGTGAGGTAGTATCTCACTGTGGTTTTGATTTGTATTTCCCTGATGCTGAGTGATGTTGAGCATTTTTTTCATGTGTTTGTTGGCCATTTGTATGTCTTCTTTGGAGAAATATCTGTTCATGTCTTCTGCCCATTTCTTGATTGGATTATTTGTTCTTTGGGTGTTGAGTTTGATAAGTTCTTTATAGATTTTGGATACTAGCCCTTTATCTGATAAGACATTTGCAAATATCTTCTCCCATTCTATTGATTGTCTTTTAGTTTTGTCCACTGTTTCCTTTGCTGTGCAGAAGTTTTTATCTTGATGAAGTCCCAATAGTTCATTCTTGCCTGTGTTTCCCTTGCCTTTGGAGTCGTGTCTAGCAAGAAGTTGCTGTGGCCGAGGTCACAGAGGTTGCTGCCTGGGTTCTCCTCTAGGATTTTAATGGATCCCTGTCTCACATTTAGACCTTTCATCCATTTTGAGTCTATTTTTGTGTATGGTGTAAGAAAATGGTCCAGTTTCATTCTTCTACATGTGGCTGTCCAATTTTCTCAACACCATTTGTGGAAGAGACGATCTTCTTTCTTTTCTTTTTTTTTTTTTTTTTTAAGATTTTTATGTATTTATTTGAGAGAGGGAGAGAGAGAGCGAGGAGAGAGAGAGTGCACGAGCAGGGTTAGGGTCAGAGGGAGAAGTAGACTCCAACTGAGTGGGGATTCCTATGCGGGGCTCAATCCCAGGTCTCCGGGATCATGACCTGGGCAGATGCTTAACTGACTGAGCCACCCAGGACAGACCCAAGACTGTCTTTTTTCCATTGGATATTCTTTCCTGCTTTGTCAAAGATTAAATGGCCATAGAGTTCAGGGCCCATTCTGGGTTCTCTTTTCTGTTCCAGTGATCTATGTGTCTGTTTTTGTGCCAGTATCATACTGTCTTGGTGATTACAGCTTTGTAATACAGCTTAGAGTCCAGAATTATGATGCCTCTAGCTTTGCTCTTCTTTTTCAACATTACTTTGGCTATTCAGGGTCTTTTCTGGTTCCACACAAATTTTAGAATTGTTTCTTCCAGCCTGTGAAAAATGTTGGTGTTATTTTGATAAGGATTGCACTGAATATAGATTGCTTTGGGTAGTATAGACATTTTTACAATACTTGTTCTTCCAATCCATGAACATGGAATGTTTTTCCATTTCTTTGTGACTTCCTCAATTTCTTTCATAAGTGTTCTATAATTTTCAGAGTACAGATCATTTACCTCTTTCGTTACATTTATTCCTAAGTACCTTATGGTTTTTGGAGTAATTGTAAACAGGATTGACTCCTTGATTTCTCTTTCTGCTGCCTCATTGTTGGTGTATAGAAATGCAACAGACTTCTGTGCATTGATTTTATATCCTGTGACTTTGATGAGTGGGTTTGACTTCTTTGCTGATTCGGATGCTTTTCAATTCTTTTTGTAATCTGATTGCTGAGGCTAGGACTTCTAGTACTATGCTGAATAACTGTTGTGAGAGTGGATATCCCTTTTGTGTTCCTGACCTTAGGGGACAAGCTCTCAGTTTTTCCCCATTGAGAGTATTTGCTGTGGGTTTTCCATAGATGGCTTTTATGATATTGAGGTATGTATCCCCTATCCCTACACTGTGAAGAGTTTTAATTAAGAAAGGATGCTGTACTTTGTCAAATGTTTTGTTTGCATCTATTGAGAGGATCATATGGCTCTTGTCCTTTCTTTTATTAATGTAGTGCATCACATTGATTGATTTGCAGATGCTGAACCACCCTTGCAGCCCAGGAATAATCCCACTTGGTCATGGTGAATAATCCTTTTAATGTACTGTTGGATCCTATTGGCTAGTATTTTGGTGAGAATTTTTGCATCCATGTTCATCAGGGATATTGGTCTGTAATTCCCCTTTTTGGTGGGGTCTTTGTCTGGTTTGGGGATCAAGGTAATGCTGGCCTCATAGAAAGAGTTTGGGAGTTTTCCTTCCATTTCTATTTTTTGAAACAGCTTCAGAAGAATAAGTATTAAGTCTTCTTTAAATGTTTGGTAGAATTCCCCTAGGAAGCCATCCAGCCCTGGTCTCTTGTTTGCTGGGAGATTTTTGATTACTGCTTCAATCTCCTTGCTGATTATGGGTCTGTTAGGTTTTCTATTTCTTCCTGGTTCAGTTTTGGTAGTTTGTACATCTATAGGAATACATCCATTTCTTCCAGATTATCTAATTTGCTGGCATAGAGTTGCTCATAATTGTTTGTATTTCTTTGGTGTTGGTTGTGATCTCTCCTCTTTCATTCATGATTTTGTTGATTTGGGTCATTTCTCTTTTCTTTTTGATAAGTCTGGCCAGGGGTTTATCAATCTTGTTAATTCTTTCAAAGAACCAGCTCCTAGTTTCATTGATCCGTTCTACTGTTCTTTTAGTTTCTATTTCATTGATTTCTGCTCTGATCTTTATTATTTCTCTTCTCCTGCTGGGTTTAGGCTTTATTTGCTGTTCTTTCTCCAGCTCCTTTAGGTGTAGGGTTAGGTTGTGTACTTGAGACCTTTCTTGTTTCTTGACAAAGGCTTGTATTGCTATATACTTTCCTCTTAGGACTGCCTTTGCTGCATCCCAAAGATTTTGAATAGTTGTGTTTTCATTTTCATTGGTTTCCATGAATTTTTTTAATTCTTCTTTAATTTCCTGGTTGACCCATTCATTCTTCAGTAGGATGCTCTTTAGCCTCCATGTATTTGAGTTCTTTCCGACTTTCCTCTTGTGATTGAGTTCTAATTTCAAAGCATTGTGGTCTGAAAATAGGCAGGGAATGATCCTAATCTTTTGGTAGCGGTTGAGACCTGATTTGTGACCTAGGATGTGATCTATTCTGGAGAATGTTCCATGTGCACTAGAGAAGATTGTGTATTCCGTTGCTTTGGGATGGAATGTTCTGAATATGTCTGTGAAGTCCATTTGGTCCAGTGTGTCATTTAAAGTCTTTATTTCCTTGTTGATCTTTTGCTTAGACGATCTGTCCATTTCAGTGAGGGGGGTGTTAAAGTCCTCCACTATTATTGTATTGTTGTCATTGTGTTTCTTTGCTTTTGTTATTAATTGGCTTATATAAGTGGCTGCTCCCATGTTAGGGGCATAGATATTTACAATTGTTAGATCTTCTTGTTGGATAGACCCTTTAAGTAGGATATAGTGTCCTTCCTCATCTCTTATTACAGTCTTTGGTTTAAAATCTAATTTGTCTGATATAAGGATTGCCACCCCAGCTTTCTTTTGGTGTCCATTAGCATGGTAAATAGTTTTCCATCCCCTCACTTTAAATCTGGGGGTGTCTTTGGTTCTCAAATGAGTCTCTTGCAGACAGCATATCGATGGGTCTTGTTTTTTAATCCAATCTGATAGCCTGTGTCTTTTGATTGGGGCATTTAGCCCATTTACATTCAGGGTAACTATTGAAAGATAGGAATTTAATGCCATTGTATTGCCTGTAAGGTGACTCTTACTGTATATTGTCTGTGTTCTTTTCTGGTCTATGTTACTTTTAGGCGGTCTCTTTTCTTAGAGGACCCCTTTCAAGATTTCTTGTAGGGCTGGTTTCGTGTTTGCAAATTCCTTTAGTTTTTGTTTGTCTTGGAAGCTTTTTATCTCTCCTTCAATTTTCAATGACAGCCTAGCTGGATATAGTATTCTTGGCTGCATATTTTTCTCATTTAGTGCTCTGAATATGTCCTGCCAGTCCTTTCTGGCCTGCCAGGTCTCTGTGGATAGGTTTGTTGCCAATCTAATGTTTCTACCATTGTAGGTTACATATCTCTTCTCCCGAGCTGCTTTCAGGATTTTCTCTTTGTCTCTGAGACTCGTAAGTTTTACTATTAGATGTCGGGGTGTTGACCTATTTTTATTGATTTTGAGAGGGGTTCTCTGTGCCTCCTGGATTTTGATGCCTGTTTCCTTCCCCAAATTAGGGAAGTTCTCTGCTATAATTTGCTCCATTATACCTTCTGCCCCTCTCTCTCTTTCTTCTTCTTCTGGGATCCCAATTATTCTAATGTTGTTTTGTCTTATGGTATCGTTTATTTCTCGAATTCTGCCCTCGTGATCCAGTAGTTGTTTATCTCTCTTTTTCTCAGCTTCTTTATTTTCCATCATTTGGTCTTCTATCTCACTGATTCTCTCTTCTGCCTCATTTATCCTAGCAGTTAGCGCCCCCATATTTGATTGCACCTCATTAATAGCCTTTTTGATTTCTACTTGGTTAGATTTTAGTTCTTTTACTTCTCCAGAAAGGGGTTCTCTAATAACTTCCATGCTTTTTTCAAGCCCAGCTAGTATCTTTAAAGTGATGATTCTGAACTCTAGATCTGACATTGTACAAATGTCCGTATTGAGTAGGTCCCTGGCAGTCGGTACTAGCTCTTGTTCTTTTTGTTGAGGTGATTTTTTCCGTCTTGTCATTTTGTGCAGAGGAGAATAGATGAATGAGAGAACAAAATGCTAGCAGGGTAACAACGTCCCCCGAAAATATACTCTAAACAAATCAGAAAAGACCTGAAGCAGTGGGAAAAGAAAGGGAAAGAGAGAAAAAAGAAAAAGAAAGAAAAAAAAATGAAAAAGATAAAGATAAAGATAAAAACAAACAAAAGCAGAACAAAACAAAACAAAAACAGAATGTGATCAAATATGATCAGGCTGGTTTATAGATCAGTGCCACACACTAGATTTTGGGTGTATTTTGGTCTGTTAAAAGAAAGTGCCTCCCAAAATTTTAAAGAAAGAAAAACTTATATATGTACAAAAATAAGGGTTGATATGATGAAGGGATGGAATATGACTCTAAAGATGAAAATTATAAAAAAATTTTATAAAAGGAATTGATAAGTTGTTTGAAAAAAGAAAGAAGAGGATTTAAAAAAAAAGAAAAAAAAAGGGAGAGAATGTGATCAGGCAGGGGAGTAGAAAAAAACCATACACTAGAGATTTAGGGTATATTTTGATCTGTTAGAAGAAACTATCTCAAAATTTTAAAGAGAGAACAACTTATATATATATGCCAAAAATCCGGGTAACTACTATGAAGGGATAGAATATGACTCTAAAAATGAAAAATAAAAATGTTTTTTAAAAAAGGGATTGATAAGATGTTGGTTGAAAAAGGGAAAAAGAAAAATTCAAAAAAAAAAGAAAAAAAGACAGTTAAAAAAAATAATTAACTTTGAAAGACTAAAGAATCATGGTAAAAAAGCCATGAATTCTATGTGCAGTATTCCCCTAGCGCTGGAGTTCTGCCGTTCTCATTGATCAGTAAACTTGGTCTTGGCTGGCTGTTCTCGCTGATCTTCTGGGGGAGGGGGCCTGTTGCCGTGGTTCCCAAATGTCTTTGCTGGAGGCAGAATTGTCCCACCCTTGCCCGGTCCGGGCTAAGTAATCTGCTCGGGTTTGCTCTCGGGAGCTTTTGTTCCCTGCAAGCTTTCCGTACAGCTTTGGAGGCGGAGAGTGAAAACGGCGGCCTCCCAATCTCCGCCCCGGAGGAGCCAAGAACTCGGGCCCCGCTCCTCAGTGCGCCCCCAGAGAAAAGCAGTCAGTCACTCCCGTCTCCCTGGTCTCCAGCTGCACTCCATGCTCACCCGGCCTGTGACCGCGCGTTTCTATCCCTGGCTCATGACTCGGGGTGGAGTCTCCAAACCCAGCAGATCCCTGTGGCGTGCTCCCGTGTCGCTCCTCCCCGGGGGAGGAAGGTGAGTCTCCCCGGATCTGCCGCTCGTTTGGTCCCTGCTGGAGGAGCAGTGGCCCGACTGTGCCGCGGATCACGGTTTATGCCAACCCTGAGCTGAGATCCTGCGCCTGGGCTCTGTCTCTGCAGCCGGCTTCCCCGCTCCGATACCTGGGAGCTCTGCCACACTCAGGCACCCCCGGTCTTTCTGTGACCCCGAGGGTCCTGAGACCACACTGTCCCGCGAGGTTTCCACCCCCCACTTCGCCACCAGAGTGACGTCCCTCAGCGGAGCAGACTTCTAAAAGTTCCGATTTTGTGCTCCGTGGCTCTATCACTTGCCAGAAGCGGCCGACGGAGGCCCCTCCCCCGCCGTCTATCCTCCCGAAGATCGCCTCGGATTCACTTCTCCGCACGTCCTACCTTCCAGAAAGTGGTCGCTTTTCTGTTCAGAGAGTTGTTGCTATTCTTTTCTTCGATCTCCTGTTGAGTTTGTAGGTGTTCAGAATGGTTTGATCCCTATCCAGCTGAATTCCTGAGAGGAGACGAAATCCAGGTCTCCTACTCCTCCGCCATCTTGCTCCTCCCCCACATCCCAAAGGTTTTAAACACTTGTGTTTCACTTTCATTTGTTTACATGAATTTTAAATTTTTTTTTTTTTTTTAAGGGAAGAGCCGGTGTGCGCCGGTGTGGGTGGATCTCACACAGTGGTCAGGGAAAGGCAGTGAAGCAACACCAAAGAGACTCTTTCTTTTTCTATTTCTCTTCTTTCTTTCTTTCAAGATTTTATTTATTTATTTGACAAAGATAGTGAGAGAACACAAGTAGGCTGAGCAGCAAATAGAGGGAGAGGGAGAAGCAGGCTCCCAGCTGAGGAAGGAGCCAATAAGGGACTCAATCCCAGGACCCTGGGATCATGACCTGAGCCAAAGGCAGATGCTTAACGGACTGAGCCACCCAGGCATCCCTAAAATTTTTCTTTAATTTCCTGGTTGACCCATTCATTCTTTAGTAGCATGCTCTTTAACCTCCATGTACTTGAGTTATTTCCAAATTTCTTCTTGTGATTGAATTCAAGTTTCAAAGCATTGTCATCTGAAAATATGCAGGGAATGATCCCAATCTTTTGTTACCAGTTGAGACCTGATTTGTGATCCAGTATGTGGATCTATTCCGGAGAATGTTTCATGTGCACTCATGAAGAATGTGTATTCTCTTGCCTTAGGACGGAATGCTCTGAATGTATTTGTGAAGTCCATCTGGTCCAGTCTGTCATTCAAAGCCCTTGTTTCCTTGCTGATTTCTGCTTAGATGATCTGTCCATTAGAGTGAGAGGGGTGTTAAAGTCCCCTACTATTGTTGTATTATTATCAATGTGTTTCTTTAATTTTGTTATTAATTGGTTTATATAATTGGCTGCTCCCAGCTTAGGGGCATAAATATTTACAATTGTTAGATCTTCCTGCTGGACGGACACTTTAATTATGATATAGTGTCTTTCTTCATCTCTTATTACAATCATTGATTTAAAACCCAATTTGTCCAGGGGCGCCTGGGTGGCTCAGTCGTTAAGTGTCTGCCTTCAGCTCAGGTCATGATCCCAGGGTCCTGGGATCAAGCCCCACATCGGGCTCCCTGCTCGGCGGGAAGCCTGCTTCTCCCTCTCCCACTCCCCCTGCTTGTGTTCCCTCTCTAGCTGTCTCTCTCTCTGTCAAATAAATAAATAAAATCTTTAAAAAAAAAAATCCAATTTGTCTGATATAAGGATTGCTACCTCAGCTTTCTTTTAATGGACATTAGCATGATAAGTGGTTCTTTACCCCCTCACTTTCAATCTGCAGCTGTCTTTGGGTCTAAAATGAGTCTTGTAGATGGCATATCAATGGGTCTTGTTTTATCTTATCTGATACCCTGTGTCTTTTGATTGAGGGCAATAAGCCCATTTACATTCAGAGTAATTATTGAAAGATATGAATTTAGTGCCATTGTATTACCTGAAAAGTAGCACTGTTTCTGTATATTGTCCCTATTCTTTTCTAGTCTATGTTACTTTTGGGCTCTCACTTTGCTTAAAGGATCCTTTTTAATATTTCTTGCAGGGCTGGTTTAGTGATTACAAATTCTTTTAGTTTCTATTTCTCCTGAAGCTTTTTATCTCTCCTTCTATTATGAATGACAACCTTTCTGGATAAAGTATTCTTGGCTGCATAATTTTCCCATTTAGTACCCTAAATATATCATGTCAGTCCTTTCTGGTCTGCCAAGTCTCTGTGGATAGGTCTGCTGCAAGTCCAATGTTTCTACCCTTGTAGGTTATGGACCTCCTGTCAGAGCTCCTTTCAGGATTTCCTCTTGGATTCTGAGATTTGCAAGTTTCACTATTATATTTTGGGGTGTTGACCTATTTTTAATGATTTTGAGGGGGGTTCTCTGTGCCTCCTGGACTTTACTTCCTGTTTCCTTCCCTAGATTAGGGAAGTTCTCCACTATAATTTGCTCTGATATACCTTCTGCCCCCCCCTTCCTGTTCTTCTGGGATCCCAATTATTCTAATATTGTTTTACTTTATGGTGTCACTTATCTCTTGAATTCTCCCCTCATGATCCAGTAGTTGTTTATCTCTCTTTTTCTCAGTTTTTTATTCTCCATCATTTTGTCTTCTTATCAATAATTCTCTCCTGTGCCTCATTTATCCTAGCGTTTTAGAGCCTCCATTTTTATTGCATCTCATTAGTAGCCTTTTTGATTTCAACTTGATTAGATTTTAGTTCTTTGATTTCTCCCGAAAGCGATTCTTTAGTGTCTTCTATGCTTTTTTCAAGCCCAGCTAGTATCTTTATAATGGTTATTCTGAACTCTATTTCTGACATCTTACTTATATCCATACTGATTAGGTCCCTGGCATTCAGTACTGCTTCTTTTTCTCTTTTATGAGGTGAGTTTTTCCATCTTGTCATTCTTGCACAAAGTGGTTGCTTTTCTATTTGTAGAGTTGCAACCATTCTTTTCTTAGATCTCCGGTTGAGTTCGCAGGTGTTCAGAATGATTTTATAGCTATCTAGCTGAATTCCTGGGGTCAGACAAAACTAAGGTCTCCTACTCCTCAGCTCTGACTTTTCATCTTCTTTACCTTGGAATTGATTTTCTTCTTTTATTGATATATTTTTTAGCCATGAATGACTAGTTTACTTTATATTTTAAAATAAGAATACTTAATATTTATTGAATGCTTATCATGTGACAGGCATATTGAGTGCTTATCATGTGACAGGTATATATATCATGTGACATTCACTGGCGATTATTCTATTCAATTCTTACAAAATTCTACTGATTAATTATCTCTATTTGACATATGAAGAAACTGAGGCATGGAGTAGTTAAATAATTGGCCCACACTCATGTAACTATTAATGATAGAGCCACAATTTAAACCCACAAGTCTTATTCTTAAGTCAGTATTTTTACCCAATATCTATGTGACCTTTGTTTGAATGCATTAACATATTTTCTATGTCTTTATATAAACCATTTAAAATAATTTGAGGAGAGAAATCCATATAAGTATTTGTTTTGATTTTTCTTCTGCCTCAAATTTATATTTAAACTACAAGGGCTATATAACTCCTTAATATCTCTCTGCTATGTGATTTTTTAAATGAACTTTTTATTTTGAACAATTCAAGCTTAGAGAAGAGTTGCAAGAATAATACAATGAACCCTTGGATACTTTTCACCTAAATTCATTAATTGTTTAGATTTTTGCTATATTTGCTTTATCACTTTTATTTCCATCAATATCATTATTATTATTATGATTATTATCTTCTAAACTATTTGACAGTAAGTTACAGACATCTTGGCCCTACACCATTGAATATGTCAACCTGTATCTCCAAAGAACAAAGATATTATCTTATTTTTTATGATTATCAAGTTCAAGGAATTTGACATTGGTACAATGGTATTCAATTTTCAGAAATTAGCCCAAATTTCCTTTATAGTATTTGTCTCTTTCTTCCCTTTCTTTCTTCCCTTTCTCTCTTCCTTCCTTCTTTCCCTCCCTCTTTCCTTCCTTTCTATTTTCTTTCAGTCCTTCTCTCTCTCTTTCTCTCTCTCTTACTCACTCTCTTTTTTCTACTCATGATCTAGTTCAGGATCATATTTTGCATTTAGTTGCCATGACTTGCTATGTGCTTTGAGCATTAAGTGTCCTGGAACATTCACTTTCTCCCCCACCCAAGCCAACTTTCCTTTAATTTGGAGTTCCAAGCCTCTTCTTTCCTCACTTTGCCTACAAGTATTTTTGAACTACTTCACAAGGAAGAATGAGCTGTAAGTTTTCCTAAACTTCAAGGCTTCTTTCTGGAGAATGATCCACTTTTCTTATCTGGTTTCTTAAAGTGGTTGCATCTTATTACTTCAAAGAATTTAGAAACCATCAGACAAAACATGCACCAAAAAGCCAAAGTTAGTTTTTTTCTCCTTACTTTTTCATTGGAAACTTTCTAAACTTTATTATAGACCAAATTTGACTGCTTTTGCCCAAAAGCTGTGTACGATTAACAAAGCCCAAAGCAGAGGAGTGTAATTTGAAGACCAGGTATTTTACTGAAAAGAGTGTTTCAGATTATGTTTCTGAGACTGACTATATATATATCACTTCAGAGGGAATCTTAATAAAAGGAATGATCAAATCAGCACATCTCTGTCAAATATAACTAATCAATATAACATTATCTTCTGACCTTGAAGCAGTTAGGACAAGAGCAAAAAAGATTCCAAAAGTGAAAAACAAGGCCGTTTCAGTAAGTTCCTAGCACACATATCCTAGAGCTCTTTCAGAGTGTTGTTTGCCTTTGAGCCCATTGAGGTGGATGTGGACAAAATGCAAGGATCAGATCATCAGTTTTCCATTTACCTACCCCTTGAGGAACCAGCATTTTCAACTTATCTGAGTTTATTTTGATGCTTAAGATTATATTTTCCATTGTTTTACAATATAATTGAAGTAGTTTTTACTTTTAAAATAAGCCTCTCCATCAGTTAGTTGAATATTTTAACACTTTAATTTAAGGCTCTTTCCTTCCACCCCCAGTCTTCATGTCAAATACTTAATGATCTATAAATATTTAGAAAGTTCTAATGGAGCATGCTATTAAAAGCAAACCTATAAGGAAGTCTGGTATTGTTTGAGTAATCTCCTCTAATTTGTCTCTTTGTAAGTTTGGATACATGAATATTGAATTTTTTTAAAAGATTTTATTTATTTATTTGACAGAGAGGGACACAGCAAGAGGGAGGGAACACAAGCAGGGGGAGTGGGAGAGGGAGAAGCAGGCTTCCCACGGAGCAGGGAGCCATATGTGGGGCTCGATCCCAGGACCCTGGGATCATGACCTGAGCCGAAGGCAGACACTTAATGACTGAGCCACATAGGCGCCCTGACATTGAATTTTCTTAAATGGAATTTTATCATCACTTACAAACTGGTAGGGAGATGAAGGTCCAGATCCTGTTACCCTCAATGTAGGTTATAGGACAGAGGCATTAGCTGACAGTAGTGGTAGGATAATAGAAAGAGTGAGGAAGATCTTTTGTTAAAATAGTATTATTGTTACTGTTAGGGAATTTCATACAATGATTGAGAGTACTTATAAACAATCCAGCCATTTGACTGTTCCTGAGTTTTTCATATTTGCCTTTCAGTTCAGGTTAGAGGGTGTGTTTGGAGGTAGTGTGGTCTACAGGAAAGGGCAGTGATCTGCGAATTGGAAGATCTTGTTTCTGCCTGGAGTCTGTCACTAACAAGCATTGTGACTCTGAGCCAGAAGTTTCACCTCTCTGGAACTCAATCCTCATCTTCAAAGTAATGGACCAGATGATTTCTAGCAGTAACACACAATCTTATGAGCCCTAAGGATATCAGATAGAAGCCTGGAATGTTCATTGACTTATGATTCATATTTATACTTAAACAATATCTTTATTGATACCTCTATTAATGCTTCGATTGATATTGATTGATATTTATACTCAAGCAATACCTTTATATTTCCTGTAGATTTATCTTTATTTTTTGATGCTTTGCCAGGGCTCTCCTGGATATGAATCTAGGTGAATTTCTTAAATTATAGATATAAGAAAATAGAACATAATGTAGATATGTGGGGGAATTTAGATTAAATATTTTAATTAAAGAAAGTAATTAATTAATTAATTAATTTATTTATTTATTTAAGATTTTATTTATTTATTTGACAGAGAGACAGTGAGAGAGGGAACACAAACAGGGGGTGTGAGAGATGGAGAAGCAGGCTTCTTGTGGAGCAGAGAGCCTGATGTGGGGCTTGATCCCAGAACCCTGGGATCATGACCTGAGCTGAAGGCAGACACTTAACCGACTGAGCCACCCAGGTGCCCCTAAAAAAAGTAATTTAAAGGGATGCTTTTATTCAAATGTCTTTTCTGTAGAACTTTTTTACAAAAAATGGGTCTTAATTTATTTACCTTCTATATAAGGGGCTTACACTTGGACTGGGATGGCAAATAGGTCTTATCTGAAGTACTGACTCAAAGGCTCAGCAGGAAAGAATGCTTGCTATGGTTAATAGTCAATGTCTACCATGGGTAAGAGAAGCATTCAATGCCATCCACTTCTTGAACTTGGACCAGGCCATCATTAAGAGTTCTTCCTAAATATAGTCTTTTTCTACTGTTCTTTGTCTTATGGAATGACATTATTCATCCATCTGCCCACCCCAAAGCCTGGGGGTCATCTTTGACCTTCCCTTCCCTTATTTTCCCACTAGCAATTTGTCACCTAAATAGTTCATTACCTCTTAATTAGTTCATCACCACCATCCTCATCCAAGCCACCAACATATCTCACCCGAAACACTGCCTCCCTTTATTGAATAATAGGTTACCTAATAAGTGGACTGAGTCTGTGCTTAGGGTACCAGCAAGTTGGGAACACATTTCCTTCCCCAACCACATAAACATACAGAAGGGAGTGAAAAGAAGTGGGAAAAACTTAATATCAGCACCCATTTACATTTAGGTCAAGTAGAGATTAAACAAAATTTTTGTATAATGTTATATGATTGCTTTTATTTTGCATTTCAGCATGGTCGTCTTGTCTTTTGAGTGTGTGTGTGTGTGGGGGGGGGGGCAGTGTTTTGGCCAGGAGGTCAGTTGGGAAACATAGTACTATTTTAGGGAATAGTGTCTCTAAAGGTCTGATTCTGGCTCTGCCACTAATCCATTTTCCATAGTGCCCCAGAATAATCTTTTAAAAGCAGATTTGATCTTGTCAGTTGCTGCTTCCCACTCCCTGTATGATAAGGCCTAAACTCCTTATTATGGCCATGTATACTCTGGTTTCTGCCTCATTCTCCTATTTATGTTCTACCACATTCTCCCTTTGTCTTTTGTGTCCAATAATATCAGTCTTTTTCAATTCACCCAGAGGACCTGTGCAGCAATTTATTCCTCTCCCTGCAAAGTTATTCTGCTTCTTTCTCTTTAGCTTTTTATACTGTGACTCATACTTCGATCTCAGCTCAAACATCCCTTACTTGAGGACACATCTGTCAGCCCTCCAGATGAGATCAAAAGCTGCCATATTTGACTTGTGTTTGTCTTCCGCACTAGAGTAAGCTTTTTGTTTATTATTGTTTCAGGGGCACCAGCTTAGTACATAGGTAGATAAATACTGATGGAATGGATGGATCCTTCTACAATTCCATGCAATCCAGGATTCCTTAGTAAAGCAGTAAAATAGAAACAATCTAAAGAAGTTAAAGCCCTGTTCTTAACATTCAGTCTTTCATCATGGTACAAATTCTACAGTTAGTTGATGAGAAATATCCCAGGTTTCTAGGAGTTCCTGATTATAGTAATTACCTCAAGTATTTCTAATGAGTCCTTCAAACTTTACATGGCCAAACAAAACTCTTGATATCCTCCTTTTTTCCCTCTTTAAATAATATATTCCTCTTCCAGAAATCCCTCTTAATGGCTCAAATCTTTGAGTTCAACGTTGGTTCCTTCTCTTCTTTCCTCTACCAAACCCAATCTATCAAAAAAGCATATTGGTTCTATCTTAAAAATACATGTGCAGTCTGACTCTTCTCACCTCCTCAGCTATTATCCCATTTCCAGCCACAACTATCTCTTACCTGCACAACTTCAATTGATAAGGAAAAATCTATGTCCTAAGATGGCCGACCGAGCTGGCAAGGGAGTCACAGCCCCTGCCCCAGGGCTCTTCTGGGTTCTTCTCTCTGCTCTGCTTCCTGCACTCACCAATCTGGGTTCCCCTCCCTGCCCTGCTTCGCGCACGCACCAAGAGTGCCCAGTATGCAGAAGTAGAAGTGTATAAATTACCCCCTTTGTTTGTGCTCAGGGCTCAGAACTTTGGGGATCACTCTCCTCTGAGCCTGCTGGTGTTAAATAAATCTCCTATCCTCCAAGATCTCTGAGTGCCACTTTGTTCTTCCATTGGGCGATCCAGTCCAGGTTCCGTGACATTTGGTTCACTGACTGGGAAACCCAACCGTGCTGGCCCATTGTTGCCACCAGTTTGGGGGCAACAGCGGGGCAGTGACGGAACGAGAGTTCGTAACAGAGAAGGCATGCCCTGCCTAATTTTCAGCAGTCTCCTGCCCAGTCACCTTGGGCCGGCTCTGCTCCGCTGTTCCCAGTGGACTCAAGGAGACTTGGCATGTGAAGACCTGGTCCCGATGTCAGATTACAGTAAGGCCTGGGGCCCCAGGACCCAGATAGGCCCAGCCATTGGGGTGGAAGGGGAGCCTGATCATCTCCCAGAGACCTCTTAGAGGTCTCACAGGTAGGGATTCCCAGGGAGGGAATGTAATAACTTCTGGAGTGAATGTCTGAGTGAATGTGCAGTCTGACCTGGCTTACCCAAGCAGACTGATTCTGTGACTCCACGGGCAGGCACCCTTATGGTCCCCAGAAGCTTATGGAGTCTGAGTGGGCCCGTCTTTGATTCCATGGTGAATGGCATACAGTCTATGGTGGCATCAGAATAGTTTCCAATCGTAAGTCACAATGCTGAGACTGCTATGGCTAAGCCTCACCTAAACTCCTTTGGGACATGGCCAGATTCTGATTGGTCTCAGGAGGCTGCCCCCCCCTTTTGTCTATCTCTGTGCCACCACACATGGGAACATCACATGAAGTCAAGGCAGAGTAAACCTACAGTTCTAGAGACCATGATCAAAAATTTCCAGAAGGGGTTTTTGGGAGACCATGGAGTCAGGATGAACCCCAGCAAGTTGAGAACCCTATGTGAATTGGAATGGCCCACCTTTGATGTTGGGTGGCCTTCAGAAGGGACACTGGATGTACCAACAATTCGTCGAGTATGGCATCATAACAGGAGAACAAGGACACCCTGACCAGTTCCAGTACATTGACTCCTGGCTAGGAATTGCCCAGACCCTTCCCGCCTGGGTGCGATTCACTTGCAATAGGCAGGGACAGTCCAGGGTCTTAATAGCCTCATCCAAGTGACCTAAAGAAAATCAGCAAAAGCCCCAGACTCCACAAATCCTAGCCAGAGATCCCGAGGATGAACCGATCCTGCCCCCATCGTATGTACCCCCAAGACCATCTACACCTGGCCCTTCAGCTCCAGACACTCTGCTGCCATTGGTTTCACCAGCGCCTCCAGGCCCAGAGGATCCACTTTCTCCAGGAACAGCAGCCAGGCTGCACCCCAGGCTTGGCACAAGCGCCCTCCAAATGCCGGTATGAGAGACGTGGGCACCCGAGAGGCACGATGAAGACAGGACAGTCCAACCCTGCCGTTCCATGATGTATTATCAGCCCTTCTCCACCACCGACCTCCTCAACTGGAAACATAACACCCCATCCTACTCTGAGAAACTACAGGCCATGGTAGACCTCATAGAATCCCTCTTCCAGACTCATCAGCCAACCTGGGAAGACTGCCAACAGTTACTCCGCACCCTGTTTAACACAGAGGAAAGGAGGAGAATAATGAAAGGTGCACGGCAGTACCTAGAAGAGCACGCATCAGCGGGAGTCATCGATCCTGCTGCCTGGGCTAATACAGCCGCACCTGAAGAGCACCCAGCATGGGACTTCACCACAACCGAGGGACAGGCCCACATCTGCTGGTACCAGGAGTCCCTCCTCCGGGGAATCCAGGCAGGAGCTAGGAAACCCATGAACATGACTAAGGTATCCTCGGTCACTCAACAACCAGGGGAGTCCCCCAGGGACTACTACAAAAGACTATGTGAAGCCTACAGGATATACATTCCATTTGACCCCAAGGCACAGGAAAGCCAACAGATGGTAAACACCTCCTTAGTGGCTCAGGCTGCCCCAGACATCAGAAAAAACTTCAGAAACTAGAGGGTTTCACCAGGATGAACATTACCCAGCTAATAGAGATTGCCAATAAGGTCTACATGAGCAGGGAGGTCGCAGCCGAACAAGAAGTTGACAAAAAGATGAAAAAGAGTCAGCCTCCTCGCTGCTGCCCTGAAAGAAAAGGACAACACAAAGGCAGGGACCACTGGGTGCAGAGAGATGGTCACCTTGTTGATGGCCTGCAGGTCTTGAACTGGTTGGACCATTGAAAGGGGGGAGACCCAGAACCCCCTTGGCAAGGGATCAATGTGCCTACTGTAAGGAGAAAGGGCACTGGAAAAACAAATGTCCCAACAGGGGAAAGGCTTAGAAGCCCAGCAGCTATAAGGAAGAACCCCGAGAGGAGGACCTCATAGGCCTTGTGGGAATGGACTCAGACTGAGAGGGACTGGGCTCTTTCCTCCTTGGCCCCCATGAGCCCACGATCAGAATGAAGGTGGGGGGGCCAACCAGTGACTTTTATGGTTGATACTGGGGCCAAGCCCTCTGTTGTCACCTCCCCAGTGGCCCCTTTCAGCAAAAGGACTGCGACTATCCTTGGGGCCACTGGGACGCAGGCGATACAACAGCCCTTTTGCCAGGCTTGCCAGTGCGAACTCGGGGGCCACAAGGTCTGACATGAATTCCTTTATCTGACTGATTGCCCCATCCCTTTCCTGGGCCGAGACATACTCTCTAAGCTTGAGGCTCAGATAACCTTTGAGCCCACCAGACACACTAGCCTCTGATTGAACCCAAGGCAAGAGGAGACGGCGTCTCTGGTACTAGCAATTACCATGCTGAGGGAAGAAGAATGGAGGTTATTCTGTGCCCAGGCCCAACCGAGCAGCCCACCAGAGTTCAGACTTGCCTTCCCTTCAGTATGGGCTGAGAACAACCCACCTGGACTAGCCTGGAATCGGGCCCCTATCATTGTTGAACTGATCCCAGGAGCCCAACCTCAGAGGCAAAGGCAATACCCCCTTCCACAAGAAGCTAAGATCGGCATCCAAGAACATCTGGCCAAACTCAAAGAAGTAGGTATTCTAGTCGAGGGCCAGTCGGCCTGGAATACCCCACTCCTGTCAGTCAAGAAGCCAGGAGGGGGATACCAACCAGTACAAAACCTGCGGGCCATCAACAAGGTGACCATCTCTCTGCACCCAGTGGTCCCAAATCCATACACCCTCCTCGGCCAAATCCCAGGGTTGGCCAGATGGTTCACTTGCCTAGATTTGAAGGATGCCTTCTTCTGCCTCCACTTAGCTCCCCAGAGCCAGCCACTGTTTGCCTTTGAATGGTCTGAACCTGATACAGGATGCCAGAAGCAACTGACTTGGATGTGCCTCCCACAGGGGTTTAAAAACTCACCAACCCTCTTTGGGGAAGCGATGGCTGTGGACCTCGCCAGCTTCCCAAGAAAGGCCATACGATGCACCCTCCTCCAGTATGTGGATGACCTGCTCCTTGTCAGTGACACACAAGAAGATTGCACAAAAGGCACAAAGGCCCTCCTACAGCTCCTGTCAGACTCAGTATAATGAGTCTCATGGAAGAAGGCACAAATCTGCCAACAAGTCCGATACGTTGGATTCCTCCTCACCTAAGGTAAGAGAGAACTAGGGATGGAGAGAAAGAATGTCATCATCTCCCTGCCACAGCCCCAGACAAAAAGGGGCCAATGAGAATTTCTGGGGGCTGCAGGATTCTGCCATGTCTGGATCCCTGGGTTCTCAGCAATAGCAAGACCCTTCTATGATCTTTTAGGGGGACCAGATTGAGAACCCCCTGCCTGGACTGAGGAAGCAGAAGCTGCCTTCACAGAGATAAAGACCGCCCTGGGGCGGGCTCCAGCCCTGGGCCTACCAGATATAGAGAAACCCTTCAATCTCTTTGTACATGAAGAAGAAAAAATAGCGCTTGGGGTACTCACCCAGACTGTTGGGCCCTGAGGCCAGTGGCATATCTGTCAAAGAAGCTGGACTCCGTGGCAGCAGGATGGCCACCATGCCTCAGGGTGCTGGCAGCCTCAGTCCTACTCGTCAAAGAGGCAGATAAGCTCACCTTGGCACAAGAACTTAATGTCAAGGTCCCTCACGCATTGTGTCCCTCATGAATGCACAGAGGCACCGCTTCCTTTCTGACTCTCAGGCTAGCACAATACCAAAGGCTCCTCTGCAAAAACCCGTGGGTCACCCTGGAAACAGTAAAGACATTAAACCCAGCAACCTTTCTTCCCACGGAAGAGGGGGAAACTGACCACGACTGTTCTGAGGTAATTGATGAGGTCTACAGAGCTATCCAGATCTGCAGGATCAAGCCATAAAGAATCCAGAGCTCACGCTGTTCAACGACGGCAGCAGTTACCTATAAGAGGCTGCCTGGAAAGTGGGTTATACAGTAACCACAACCACTAAAGTCCTAGAAGCTAAGGCATTACCGGCTGGATGGTACTCAGCGGGCTGAATTATATGCCTTAGTCTGAGCCCTCACCCTCGGTGAAGGCAAGCGACTCAAAATCTATTCTGACTCTTGGTATGCCTTTGCTACTATACATATACATGGGGCCATCTACAAGGAAAGGGGCCTCCTAACCGCTGCAGGAAAGGCTATCAAAAACAAGGAGGAGATACTTAGACTCCTTGAAGCTGTCCAGCTTCCAAAGGAAGTAGCAATCCTGCACTGTATGGGACACCAGAAAGGAGATGACGCCATAGCGCGGGGAAATCATCTGGCAGATGAAGCACCCAAGACTGCAGCTAGTGAGGACATGAACAGAGCCCCTTCCCTCACCATGGCCCTGACACCCCTGGAAGAAGTCCCTCCTCCCAGTTACACTGAAAAGGAGAAAGAATGGGCCATGGCTGAGGAAGCCACCCTGACTGAAAAGGGATGCTGAATAATGCCAGATGGGCGCATCTTCATTCCAACAGCAACTGGAGGGCATCTAGTCAAGGAATACCACCAACTCACTCATCTGGGAAAAACTGCATTAGAGGACCTTCTCAAGAAGCACTACTACATCAGTCAGCTGCCAGCACTATGCCAAGCAACAAGTGAATGGTGCCTAATGTGCTAATAATAATGCTTGGATGGCACCGTGGCCCCCGCCAGGTGCCCAGAGGGTGGGAGCAACCCCCTTCCAGGATCTAGAGGTAAACTTCACAGATGTGCAGCTGAGCAGGGGGTTCAGATATCTTCAGTAATAGTATGCACATACTCTGGATGGATTGAAGCCTTCCCGACCAGGACAGAGCAAACCCAGGAGGTAGCTAAAGTCCTCTTGCTGGAGATCATGCCCCGGTTCAGCCTGCCATTAACAATCCATAGTGACAGTGGACATGCATTTGTAGCAGACATTGTACAGGTCTTGGCCAAATCTCTCAACATCACCTGGAGACTCCACACTGCTTACCGGCCCCAAAGTTCAGGGAAAGTAGAGTGAATGAATCGCACCCTCAAGGGAACCTTAGCAAAGTTTTGCCTGGAGACTAACCTCTCACAGCTGGATCTGCTACCCCTAGCTCTCCTGCATGCTCGCTGCATGCCGGGGACATTAGGTTTCTCCCCATTTGAATTAATATATGGACGGCTTCCCACATGCCTGGGGAGCCTTCCAGGAAACTTATATCAGGTTGGAGATAAAAAAATAAAGGAGCAGCTTCAGGCCCTGGGGCCACCCTAAATAAATTACAAAAGTACACCATTGAGAGGGCCCCAATCTCCTTAGGGTCTCAGGTACACTCCTTCCAGACAGGGGATTCGGTTTGGATCAAAGATTGGAAGAAAAACCCCCTTAAACCACAGTGGACAGGGCCCCACACTGTTGTTCTAACCACCCCTACTGCCCTCAAGGTATCAGGTGTCACCCCGTGGGTCCACCACTCAAGAGTGAAGAAAGCTCATCATTTGGACAAGGAGCCACGCCAGTGGAGAGTCCAGCTTGACCTCACGAACCCACTCCAGCTTCACCTTCGATGAGACCCCACCAATTGATGGACACCTGCTCATCGTGGTCCCTGGCTCTCATCGGCATGATTTCCCTCATCTTGGGAGTCAGACTCTACACTGTTGCCCCTCCTGACTGGACTTTCCCCCAAAGGCTTACTATTGTCATTGCTTATTGGGTGACCCTAGGGTGTATTACTACACTCACTTGTCCACAGGTTTCATCTGCTCCCGGGTTAGCCACAATGGCTTCCTCTACCCAAGGTCGTAGATCCCACTTTTACTAGCCCTCTGCTGTCTACTCCTGAGCACATGTCACCTTGGTTTTCCTGGCCCCAGTCAGTCCTGGTCTTCTGCTACCTGGTGTGCTGTCATTGCCTCTAGCTTGCCCGGCCCAGCAAGGGGGGGCAAACTCTCATATCACCATTACTGGCAAATGGACTTTCCAGCTTATCTCCGTCAATCCTGCACCAGTGCTCCCACTGACTTCTTCCACCTAGGATGGACACACACCGAAGGTTGACCTCCACTTTGATGGATGCCAACTTCTTGATACCTCCTGGGAACCTCATAGATGATGTTCCTACCATGGCCCTCACTCAGGTTACTGGCTGGTAGATATCTACATCTGTGGGGGCCCTACATCTCAAGAGCCAAACACCTGCCCCCAGCTCTGCTCACAAGCCTAGGGATGTGAGTCCTGGGTGTCAACTTGGCCGGGAATGGAACAATGGTCCAACGGGTGGTGGAGCCTCAAACAGCGCAGTGACATCCAGATTTCCTTGTCACGCAGCGCCACCCCATCTTCTTGCCCTAACAATCACTGTATACTGCTCACTCTCTGTCCTAGAACCCAATGCCACATCATGGGCCACAGGAATCCCTCTCCTGTTGGGCCAATATCACTCTATAGGGACCAATCCCATGGCCAAGTTGATGATTAAGTCTGTGTTCACCCCAAGCCTTGCAGTCAACCCTCAGAGTCAGACAGAAAATAACTTGCTCTGGTGTATCCCTGGGTGCCCCATCCACACGCAGCAAGCATCTATAGTGCAACTGTTAGGTATGATTAACACCTCCCACCAAGCGCTTAACCACTCAAATCCACCCCTAGCATCTGACTGCTGGATCTGTATGAAGCCTGGTCCCATCCAATACCTAGGTGTCATCCTCAACCAGTCTACTGTGTCACCTCCCACCTTAGCACCGGGGACTTCAGATTATCCCTTTCTGGCTCTGGTACCGCTGTATGGAAACTCTTCTTCTCCTGTCACAGGTCACAGTCAGGTCTGTGTGCCTAACAACACTTTTCTGGCTTGTGATCAAGGTGTATATATCTGTATCACCCCGCACAATCAATCATGCATGTTTGTCAATCTCTTACCCAATCTTTCAGTCCTCCCCGGGAGCAATGCCCCACTTATGTGGAGACCTCCTAGCCGCCCCCAACATTCCCCTGTGGCTATGCCTCTTATCGTGAGCCTGCTGGCCACGTCAGGTGTTGCCCTTGGCGCCACCGGCGTTGGGATGTCTCAAGTTCAGTACCAGGGGCTAACTCAACAACTCACGGCAGATTTTGCCACCCTCACTCAATCAGCCCTGGCCCTGCAGTGCCAACTTGATTCACTGGCCTCAGTGGTCCTCCAAAACAGGCACGGGCTTGACTTGCTCATGGCCACGCAAGGGGGACTCTGCCTCTTCTTACAGGAGGAATGTTGTTTCTATGCTAATGAGTTGGAGGTGGTCCAAGAAACTCTGATCCAATTACAGGAACAAGTAAATCACTGGCGGGAAGTACTCCAATGGACGACCTGGTGGGATTCCCTCTCACAGTGGTTCCCTTGGTTCACCCCCCTCATTGGCCCCCTCCTAATGCTCCTCCTCACAGCAGCATTTGGTCCTTGTAGTCTTAATGTCCTTACTAGGTTTATCACTGCTCAAATTGCTAAGATCAGACTCCAGTTGTTCCTTACTCACTATCGCCCTTTAAAGAGTGAAAATGATGCCCTCTAAACTAGGTGTTTAAAGGGACATGGGGGGGGGGGGGATGATAAGGAAAAATCTGTGTCCTAAGATGGCTGACTGAGCCAGCAAGGGAGTCCCAGCCCCTGCCCCTGCTCTTCTGGATTCTTCTCTCCACTCTGCTTCCCGCTTGCACCAGTCCGGGTTCCTCTCCCACTTCACGCATGTGCCAAGAGTGCCCAGTATGCAGAAGTAGAAGTGTATAAATTACTCCCTTTGTTTGTTCTCGGGGCTCAGACCTTTGGAGATCACTCTCCTCTGAGCCCACCGGCATTAAATAAATTTCCTATCCTCCAAGATCTCTGAGTGCTGCTTGGTTCTTCTGTCGGGCGATCCAGTCCAGGTTCTGTAACACATTAAGCTCCTTACTGGTGTCCCTGTCTCCGATGTTGGGCTCCCTCAGTATGATTTTCACAGAATGGCCAATGTAATTTCTAAAAAATCATATGATAGGCCATATAATGCCCTTACTCAAACTTTCCTTTGCTTTCTTGGCTTGACTTTTCCCTTAATATAAAATTCTATTCTTTACCATCATTTCTTGCCTACAACTTTGCTCTCATCTCTTTCTACTTCTCTTCCCTCTCTTGATAATTTCCAGCCACAGTGATGGCCTCCTTACAATTCTTTAATCACACATTTAGTCTTACTTGAGGGCATTCATGCTTGCTGTTCCCTTTGCCTGGAATTATGTTCTTTATTCCATCACGTGTGACTCCTTAACATTTGGGTCACAGCTCAAAGACTGCACCCTGAAAAGGCCTTGTCTGATCACCTGATTGAAAAGATTCCCTCCAGCCCCATCACTATTCTCTATTTTATTATACCCAGCTTTGTTTTCTTGATAGCATTTATCACCATCTAAAATTATTTTATGAATTTATAACCTACTTATTTTTTTTTTACTATGTCCACATGCTGATATATAATGTTCAAAAGAAAAAACTCTTAATCACTTATTTCCTGTTGCTTGTTGTGTGGTAGTTTCTCGAAATGTAGTTACTGAATGAATGAATAAGTGGAAATTCACTTCAGAATGTAGTGGTCCTGGGCAAGGACTAAAAAACAATAAAAATATTTCTTGGAAAACACTTGGAAAGACCTGCCCTTTGTTTATGCCTTTGCAGCCCCAGGCCTCTATACTACAGAGTTTTGCTCACAGCTTTACCCAAAAGCATATTCAATCATGTGACTATTTTTGAGTAGTAGAATTTCATGATGGACTGCATAATTTGCATGATTGTGACCTTTTTTTTTTTTTTTCCTTTTTCCAGGAGAACATTTTGTTAAAATAAGCAACTAGATGTTGGTTTCCTGGCACCGGTCAGTCAGTTCCTTACTTAGAGCTCATTGCATTTTTTTTTCTTCTGGATATCATTTCCAATACTTAAGTCTAAAATTCACATTCTCCAGCCATTTTATGGAAGGGCCTAGGAAGCCTCCATTTTCATCAAGCATTGGATTCCTAGACACTGAAGAGTGCCCTAGAAGTGGTTTCTATCAGGACCCTCTTTTGACCTTTATACCTGCTGGTACCGATTTGACCACTAGGTGGCACACATAAGATGCTAAGGCAATAAATGCGGGCTGATGGACTTGTGGAGGAGTCACGGGAAATCTGGAAATGAGTGTGTAAAAGTCAAGGGCTGGTGAAATGTAGGTAATTTCCAAAAAAGGAATCACTAAAATGGATTATGGAATGACCACTTCTGTTTCCTCAGAATAATCAATGCAAAATTTTAAAAAAACACCATTATACAGTAATTTAGCAATAATTGTAGAGATTGTAGGTTGCTTACCATGCTCTGGACTTTAGTTATATTAAAATTTTTAATGAATAGCTTGGTATATTACCATATTCCTCTTTGTTACTGGGGAGGAAAAATCTAGTTAAATGAGAGCTTCATTTAGATGAATCAAGATAAAATAAAGAATTTTTATTTTATCAAAATAATAAATGTATATGGTAATATGTCAAATAGTACATAAATGTTTATAATAAATAGCAATAATCTTTTTTCCTCACTAGATTCCCCAGAGACAACTTAAAAAAAAAAAAAAAAACTTTGTAAGGTCATTAGCTAAATAGCAAAATCATGAAATAGCTTTGACTAGAAAATATATTTCTTCAAGCTATATTAAAAAGCCGTGATCACCAAGACAGTATGGTACTGGCACAAAAACAGACATATAGACCAATGGGACAGAATAGAGAACCCAGATATGGGCCCTCAACTCTGTGGTCAAACAATCTTTGACAAAGCAGGAAAAAATATGCAATGGAAAAAAGACAGTCTCTTCAATAAATGGTGCTGGGAAAATTGGACAGCTATATACAGAAGAATGAAACTCGACCATTCTCTAACACCATACACAAAGATAAACTCAAAATGGATGAAAGACCTCAATGTGAGACAGGAATCCATCAAAATCCTAGAGGAGAACATAGGCAGTAACCTCTTTGACATCAGCCACAGCAACTTCTTTCAAGATTCATCTCCAAAGGCAAGAGAAACAAAAGCAAAAATGAGCTTTTGGGACTTCATCAAGATAAAAAACTTCTGCACAGCAAAGGAAACAGTCAACAAAACAAAGAGGCAACCCACAGAATGGGAGAAGATATTTGCAAATGACACTACAGACAAAAGGCTGATATCCAAGATCTATAAAGAACTTCTCAAACTCAACACCCCAAAAACAAATAATCAAGTCAAAAAATGGGCAGAAGACATGAACAGACACTTCTTTGAAGAAGCCATACAAATGGCTAACACACACATGAAAAAATGTTCATCATTAGCCATCAGGGAAATTCAAATCAAAACCACATTGAGATACCACCTTACACCAGTTAGAATGGCAAAAATTGACAAGGCAAGAAACAAGGAATGTTGGAGAGGTTATGGAGAAAGGGGAACCCTCTTACATTGTTGGTGGGAATGCAAATTGGTACAGTCACTTTGGAAAACAATGTGGAGGTGCCTCAGAAAATTAAAAATAGAGCTACCCTATGACCCAGCAATTGCACTCCTGGGTATTTATCCCAAAGACACAGATGTAGTGAAAAGAAGGGCCATATGCACCCCAATGTTCACAGAAGCAATGTCCACAATAGCCAAACTGTGGAAAGAGCCGAGGTGCCCTTCAACAGACGAATGGATAAAGAGGATGTGGTCCATATATACAATGGACTATTATTACTCAGCCATCAGAAAGGATGAATACCCAAGTTTCACATCAACATGGATTGGACTGGAGGAGATTATGCTAAGTGAAATAAGTCAAGCAGAGAAAGTCAATTATCATATGGTTTCACTTATTTGTGGAACATAAGGAATAGCATGGAGGACATTAGGAGAAGTAAGGGAAAAATGAAGGGGGGGAAATCGGAAGGGGAGAAGAACCATGAGAGATTAAGTACTCTGAGAAACAAACTGAGGGTTCTAGAGGGGGGGGGGTGGGGGGATGGGTTAGCCCAGTGATGGCTATTAAGGAGGGCACATACTGCATGGAGCACTGGGTGTTATACAAAAACAAGGAATCATGGAACACTACATCAAAAACTAATGATGTACTGTATGGTGACTAACATAAAATAATAAAATTAAATTAAAGTAAAAAAAGATGAATATGCAGTGATAATGTGGCATGGGCATGATTCTGTACACTTGTTTCAAGCTGGTATGTCAATGTGTGCTTTGAAATGACATTATAGACATCTGTTAAATATCCTCTTTAAATTGTGTACAAAACGTTTATACTTTTGGACGCCCTTTCTTTTGTTTTAAGATTTTTTATTTATTTTTTTGACAGAGAGAGACACAGCGAGAGAGGGAACACAAACAGGGGGAGTGGGAGAAGGAGAAGCAGACTTCCTGCTGAGTAGGGAGCCCGATGCGGGGCTCAATCCCAGGACCCTGTGATCATGACCTGAGCTGAAGGCAGATGATTAATGACTGAGCCACCCAGGCGCCCCTGGAAGGCTTTTCTTATAAATAATTCTACCAGTGAGGAAGGGAGTGGAAAGAGAGAGAAAGCCAAGACTGAGTGAAAGCAAATAATGGGGAAATGGAGAGATACCAAGGTGCTGGTCCTCACACTTCACTCACTATTAATCTTTGGTTTGTTAATTCCATATTGAGAGTCACTTAAGGTCACCAAAACTCAGCAAACAAAACTGCCAAATCCTACAATTCAATCCCTTGCTCTGAGAACAAGCTTAGCCAAAAAGCTTCTGAAGCCTATCTAGCTTACCAATGAAGTCATAGTATAGGTAGGCATTGTACTGCCTGGATAATATGAATGTCTGCCTTTTGTAACAGTTATAGTTGCCACCATGAACTATGTCTTAGGTGTTAATTTTTTTCCATTGACCACTTGTGAGCCAGATTATCCTGGATGGATGGGACAGTCTTGGTTGTAGACAAAATCATGTTTGTAAGCAGACAAAACTTCCCATGAAGACTTGTCATCAACTTTTTTGGGGAGAATCTTGTGGGATTCCCAGAGGACAGCCTCTATTTCTTTCAACCCCCAAACACGCATTTTCTATAATCCGCAGCTTGAGGAAAGCCCACTGGATGGGGACAGGAATAGATCCATATTGCCCCAGTTTTTATTGACACATCCTAAGGAGTTCATTTCCGCATACTTGTCTCATTCATGACATGTTTATTCTCTGTAATTTCACTCTCTTAGGTCATATATCTTAAAGTTCTGGGGTGCTTTGCTCTATCCATTTATACTCTGCTTGTATCTAAACTGTAGAATGAGGATAATTAACAATAAATGACATTCCCATTGGTTCTACTGTGATCATTTGTGCAATAAAATATTCTCTTAGGGAGGAATTAAAATGGCAGAGGAGTAGGGGAACCCTAAGTTTGTCTCATCCCTCAAATACAGCTAGGTAGTTATCAAATCATTCTGAACACACAAGAAATCAATTGGAGGTCTGAGAGAACAAATACTGCAAGTCTGCAAGTAGAATAGTGATCACCCTTTGGAAGGTATGAGGTACGGGGACTTAAATCTGGTGTGATATAGCTGTGGATATAGTGGCAGGGAGGGAGCCTGCTTATGGAGGCTACTGCAAAGTTTTATAAATAGTGAAGCACAAAATCTGAACTTTTAGAAGTTCACTAATGTGGGGGATGTGCCTGGCTTAAAGCTGCAAAGTGGGGCAGAATCCCAGGAGTGACACTGTGGTCTGAGGATTCCCTGGGTTGCAAGAAGAATGGGTGATGTCTAAGTGCTGCACTATTCCCCGGCTTGGAGTGCGGAAGCTGGCTGACCACAGAGTCTAGGTGCCAGCTTTCTGCTTTGTATTGCCATAAACTGCAAACTGCTACACAGTTGTGTGACTACTTTCCAGCAAATGACAGAAATGTGGTGAGACCCTTCCTAAGAGGAACAGTGTGGGTCTCTGCCATGGGAGTCCCTAAAATTTGGAGTTTTGAAACTCAGTTGCATGCCTGAGATAAAAAAGCTCAGACACAGGCAGGGTGAACAAAGAGTTCTGATGGAAACCAGCAGACAAGAGTGATTGATTACTCTTCTGTGAGGGCTCACTGAAGAGTGGGGGCATGAATTTTCAGCTCTGGGGCTAGAGAGCTGGGCGCTACCATATTCATCCCACCAGTCAGTGCTGAAAGCCTTCAGGGGGCAAAACAGCATTGCCCAGTGGAGTCTGGAGCCACTTCACTAAGCCCTGCCTCCCTGCCTTTGGAGGCACATTTCTACTAGGGCACGTATACCTGAGGATCAGTGCAGCAGGCCCCTCCCCCAGATGACAAGTACAAACAACTCACTTGTACCAAGCTTACTGATCATGGAGGGCTGCAAAGATTCAGCTCTAGGGGAAAATAGTATCTAGCTTCTTTTGTACTTTTATCCTTTGTAAAAAATTATTTTTTCATTTATTTTCTTATTTTTTTCAATTATTTTTTATTTTTTAAATATACTTTATATATATTTTGTTTCCTTTGATTATATTTTATTTTAGATATGTAAAATAATATATATATTTATTTATTTATTTATTTTGGAATCTAGTTTCTTTTCCTTTCTTTTTTTTTTTTTTTTTTTTTTTCAGTTAGGCAACATATAGTACATCATTAGTTTTTGATGTAGTGTTCAACGATTCATTAGTTGTGTATAACACCCAGTGCTCATCACAACATGTGCCTTCCTTAATACCCATCACCCGGCTACCCCTCCTCCCACCCCTCTCCATTCTGTAACCCTCAGTTTGTTCCCTGGAATCTAGTTTCTTTTAACAAGCAAACTGAAACACACCCAGGATCTAGTTTTCTTTAGTCTTGTTATTGTTGTTATTTTTTTCTTTTTCTTTTTTTCTTTTCTTTCCCGAACAAAATGATGAGATGGAGAAATTCACCCCAAAAGAAAGAACAGGAGGTAATACTCACAGTCAGGGATTTAATCAATACATATATAAGTAAGATATCTGAACTATAATTTAAAACTGTTATAAGGATTCTAGCTGGGCTTGAAAAAAGCATAGAAGACACTAGAAAATCCCTTACTGTAGAGATAAAAGAACTAAAATCTTGTCAGACTAAATTAAAAATGCTATAACTGAGATGTAGTCCCAAGTGGAGGCCATAAAAACAAGGAGCAAATCAGAGGAGTGAATCAGTGATATAAGAAGATAAAATTATGGAAAATAATGAAGCTGAAAAGAAGAGGGACAGAAAACTATTAGATTACAAAGGTAAACTTAAGGAACTCAGCAATTCCATAAAGCAAAATAATAGGATCATAGGAGTCCCAGAAGAAGAAGAGCACAAGAGAAAGACAGAAGGTTTATTTGAACAAATTATAGTTGAGAACTTCCCTAATATGGGGAAGGAAACAGATATCCAAGTCCAGGAGGCACAGAGAACCCCATTCAAAATAAATAAAAATAGGTCAACAGCCCAACATATAATAGTGAAACTTGCAAATTTCAAGATAAAGAGAAAATCCTGAAAGCAGCTTGGGACAAGAGGTTCTTAAGCCACAAGGGTAGAAACATAAGGCTGGCAGCAGACCTGTCCACAGAGACCTGACAGGCCAGAAAGGACTGGCATGATATATTCAGGGTACTAAATGGGAAAAATATACAGCCAGGAATACTTCATCCAGCAAGGCTGTCATGCAAAATAGGAGAGATAAAGAATTTCCAGGAGAAACAAAAACTAAAGGATTTTGTGAACACTAAACCAGCCTTGCAAGAAATGTTAAAGGGGATCCTTTGAGTGAAGAGAGACCCCAAAAGTAACAAAGACCAGAAAGGAATAGAGACAATCTACAGGAATAGTGATTCATATCTTTCAATAATTACTCTGAATGTAAATGGACTAAATGCTCCAAAAAAGACATAGGGCATCAGAATCTATAAAAAAAAAACCCCAATACTCATCGATATGCTGGGTATTAAGCATATAAAATACTCATTTTAGACCCAAAGATAGCTCCAGATTGAAAGTGAGGGGGTGGAGAACCATTTATCATGCTAATGGATATCAAAAGAAATCTGGAGTAGCCATCATTATATCAGTAAAACTATATTTTAAACCAAAGACTGTAATAAGAGAAGAATAAGGACACCATATTATAATAAAAAGGTCTACCCAACAACAATTGTTAGGAAGATGTAACAATTGTAAATATTTATGCCCCTAACTTGGGAGCAGCCAAATATATAAATCATTTAATAACAAACTTAAAGAAACTCACTGATAACATTACAATAATAGTAGGAGAATTTAACACCCCACTCACAGCAATAGACAGATTATCTAAGTAGGAGATCAACAAGGAATGGCTTTGAATGACGCACTGGACCAGATGGACTTAACAGACATATTCAGAGCATTTCATCCTAAAGCAGCAAATAAACATTCTTTTCAATTGCACATGGAACATTCTCCAGAATTGATCACATACTGGGTCACAAATCAGGACTCAACCGGTACAAAGACTGAAATCATACCATGCATATTTTCAGATCACAGTGCTATGAAACTTGAAGTCAACTGCAAGAAAAAATTCTGAAGGACCACATACACATGGAGGTTAAAGAATATCCTACCTACTAAAGAATGAATAAGTCAACCAGGGAATTAAAGAAGAATTAAAAAAACATGCATGGAAGCAAATGAAAATGAAAACATGATAGTCCGAAACCTTTGGGATGCAACAAACGTGGTCCTATGAGGGAAGTATATTGCAATACAGGCCTAACTCAAGAAGCAAGAAAAGTTTCAAATACACAACCTAAGTTACACCTAAAGGAGCTGGAAATAGAACAGCAAATAAAGCCTAAATCCAACAGGAGAAGGGAAATAATAATTAGAGTAGAAATCAATGATATAGAATTAGAAAAGAAAACATTAGACTAGATCAATGAAACTAGGAGCTGGTTCTTTGAAAGAATTAACAAGATTGATAAAACCCCTAATCAGACTTATCAAAAAGAAAAGAGAAAGGACCCAAATAATAAAACCATGAATGAAAGAGGAGAGATCACAACCAACACCACAGAAATATAAACGATTATAAGAGAATACTATGAAAAATTATATGCCAACAAATTAGGCATTTTGGAAGAAATGGATAAATTCCTAGAAACATAAAACTGAAACAGAAAGAAATGTAAAACATGAAAATACCCATAACCAACAAAGAAGTTGAATCAATAATTAAAATCTCCCAGCAAACAAGAGTCCGGGGCTGGATGGCTTCCCAGGCAATTGTACCAAACATTTAAA
Organism: Phoca vitulina; assembly: GCF_004348235.1. Classification (NCBI taxonomy): domain Eukaryota; kingdom Metazoa; phylum Chordata; class Mammalia; order Carnivora; family Phocidae; genus Phoca; species Phoca vitulina. Next base: position 13,009,499 of record NW_022589770.1, on the reverse strand, counting down.
GAAGAATTAATACCTATTTTTCTGAAGATGTTTTTTTAAAAAAATAGAAATGGAAGGAAAACTTCCAAACTCATTCTATGAGGTCAGCATTAACTTGATCCCAAAACCAAAGATCACACTAAAAAAAAAAAAAATTACAGACCAATATCCCTGATGAACATGGATGTAAAAATTCTCAAGATACTAGCTGATAGGATCCAATAGTACATTAAAAGGATAATTCACCATGGCCAAGTGGGATTATTCCTGGGTGGCAGGATGGTTCAACATCTGTAAATCAATCAATGTGATACACCATATTAATGAAAGAAAGGATAAGAACCATATGATTCTTTCAATAGATGCAGAATGACAAAGTACAGCATCATTTCTTGATAAAAATCTTCAACAAAGTAGGTATAGATGTTACATATCTCAACATCATAACAGCCATATACAACAGACCCACAGCTAATATCATCCTCAACAGGGAAAAACTGAGAACTTTTCCCCTAAGGTCAGGAACACAACAGGGATATCCACTCTTACCACCATTGTTCAACATAGTCCTGGAAGTCCTATGTTCAGCAATCATACAACAAAAAGAAATAAAAGGCATCCAAATCATCAAAGAAGTCAAACTTTTACTCATCGCAGATGACATGATACTCTATGTGGAAAACCCAAAGACTCCACAAAAAAATTGCTAGAACTGATACTGGAACTCAGCAAAGTCACAGGGTAAAAAAAAATCAATGAACAGAAGTCTATTGCATTTCCATATACCAACAATGAGGCAACAGAAAGAGAAATCAAGGAGTCAATCCTGTTTACAATTACTCCAAAAATCATAAGATACCTAGGAATAAACCTAACCAAAGAGATAAATGATCTGTACTCTGAAAATTGTAGAACACTTATGAAAGAAATTGAGGAAGTCACAATGAAATGAAAAAAATATTCCATGTTCATGGATTGGAAGAACAAATATTGTTAAAATATCTATACTACCCAAAGCAATCTACATTCAATGCAATCCTTATCAAAATAACACCAGCATTTTTCACAGGGCTGGAAGAAACACTTCTAAAATTTGTGTGGAACCAGAAAAGGCCCTGAAGGGCCAAAGTAATATTGAAAAAGAAAAGCAAAGCTGGAGGCATCACAATTCTGGACAAATTAATCATCAAGACAGTATGTTACTGGCACAAAAAAACAGACACTTAGATCAATGGAACAGAATAGAGAACCCAGAAATGGACCCTGAACTCTATGGTCAACTAATCTTTGACAAAGTAGGAAAGAATATCCAAAGAATAAAGACAGTCTCTTCAACAGATGGTGTTGGGAAAATTGGACAGCCACATGCAGAAGAATGAAACTGGACCACTTTCTTAGACCCATACCCAAAAATAAATTCAAAATGGACGAAAGACCTAAATGTGAGACAGGAGTCCATCAAAGTCCTAGAGGAGAACACAGGCAGCAACCTCTTTGACCTTGTTTGGAACAGCTTCTTAGTATACATGTCTCCAGAGGCAAGGGAAACAAAAGCAAAAATGAACTATTGGAACTTCATCAGGATAAAAAGGTTTGGCACAGCAAAGGGAACAATTAACAAAACTAAAAGGCATCATATGGAATGGGAGAAGATAATTGCAAATGATATAGTAGATAATGGAGTAGTGTCCAAAATCTATAAAGAACTTATCAAACTCAATAACCCAAAAATAAAAATCCGGTCAAGAAATGGGCAGAAGACATGAGCAGACATTTCTCCAAAGAAGACATACAAATAGCTAATAGACACATGAAAAAATGCTTAACATCACTTGGCATCAGGGAAATACAAATCAAAACCAAAATGAGATACCACTTCACACCAGTCAGAATGGCTAAAATTAGCAACTCAGGAAACCACAGATGTTGGCAAGGATGCGGAGAAAGCGGGACCCTCTTACACTGTTGGTGGGAATGCAAACTGGTGTGGCCACTCTGGAAAACAGTGTGGAGGTTCCTCAAAAAGTTAAAAGTAGAACTACCCTACAATCCATCAATTGCACTACTGTGTATTTATCCAAAAGATACAAACATAATGATTTGAAAGGGCACCTGCACCCCAATGTTTATAGCAGCAATGTCCACTATTGCCAAAATATGGAAAGAACCCAGATGTGCATCCATGGATGAATGGATAAAGAAGAAGTGGTGTATATATATATACAATGGAATATTACTCAGCCATCAAAAAGAATGAAATCTTGCCATTTGCAACAACATGGATGGAAGAGGAGTGTATTATGCTAAACGAATAAGTCTATCAGAGCAAGATGAATACCATATGATTTCTTTTATATATGGAATTTAAGAAACAAAACAGATGAACATATGGGAAGGAAAAGAAAAAGAAAATAAGATAAAAATAGAGAGGGAGGCAAACCATAAGAGACTCCTAACTAAATGAGACAAACAGGGGCGCCTGGGTGGCTCAGTCATTAAGCGTCTGCCTTTGGCTCAGGTCATGATCCCAGGGTGGGATCGAGTCCCACATCGGGCTCCCTGCATGGCAGGAAGCCTTCTTCTCCCTCTCCCACTCCCCCTGCTTGTGTTCCTGCTCTCACTGTCTCTGTCTCTGTCAAATAAATAAATAAATAAATCTTTAAAAAATAAATAAATAAATGAAACAAGGTTGCTGGAGGGAGGTGGGGGGGGGATGGGTTTATTGGGTGATGGGCACTAAGGAGGGCACTTGATATAATGAGCACTGGGTGTTATATGCAACTGATGAATCACTAAATTCTACCCCTGAAACAAATAATGCACTATATGTTAACTAACTTGAATTTAAATTAAAAAAAAAGAAAAGAAAAGAAATTCTTTTGCTCTAGACTCTTGAGGACCTGGTAGGACTCTCCACATGATCTCTTCCTATGTGCACTCCAGGATTATCTCTATGAACTTCACTGGAGAACTGGCTAACCCCAAGATGGCTAATTTGCTTGTACTTCCCTGCCTGTAGTCTGCCTCTCTGCCTTGAGAAACTCTCTCCATTCCTTGATATTGGGACATTTCATTATATTAAAATTTTTCATATTATCATATCCCTCTTTGTTACCGAGGAAGAAGAATCTAGTTAAATAAGAGTTTCATTTAGTTGGATTAAGATGAAATGGGAATTTTTTATTTTATCAAAGTAATAAATGTATATGGTAATACATCAAATAGTACATAAGTGATTATAATAAATAGCAACAATCTTTCAGTATGTTCTCTTAGCTGGTACTTTTTTCTTAATTATTCTGACCATGGCAGTTGAGTTTTAGGAACCAACTTTCATCCTAATTAACCAGGAACATAGTACAAGAGATCATGAGTGTATCAACTCAAGTCTCTCTGTAGCCTGTAGGAGAGGCTATAACATAACCACATAGATATAGTGTTTCATAAACACCATGACCCCAGTAATAATTATATTTTATATTACAGTGCATTAGACAGACACATGATATATAACTGAAAAATTTATAAAATAATATTTACCTTTAATATCTATGAAAAGTAGAAACACAACAGAATAAATTTAAATCTAAGTATTTATTAACATAGAAAAATCCTTAAAAATACAAAACAAAATAAACAACAATTTGGTTTCATAATCCATTAAGAGGTTATAACTCTCAGTTTGAAATATACTTATCTTGAATAAATGGGAGAAGTGCTTCCTGAGTACTTTGGTGAGTGGTGTCTCCCTCACACTCAGGACTGCCATTTGTCTTTGGATATCTTATTCTTTCCGCTATGTTCAAGTGCAAACATCTTTCATATGCGTGGACCTAACTTCTGGGTCTGGGAGAGATGCACTGAAAGGTTATGACTCCTCAGAACCTTCAGTTTGCCTCAGTCTCACCCAGGTCACACAGAATTTATGAGTGAGTCATATCACTAGCAATATTTTCCAGAACAATCTCAGAATTAGGAGAACAACCTGGCAAAGCCACCAAGGGGCTTAAGAAGAATTTATCCAAGATACACAACTGCCTAAAAACTTGAATGGGTTCCATCTTGTCTAGGAGTTAGGTCATGTGCTGTAGCCAGGCCAGAATGTTCTGGTCCACTCTACCACTCAGTTAGATCCTCAACAGTGAGTATTTGATGGTATCTATACCCAGGGCATTAAGGAAGATCCATATGTTCATAACATTCTCCTGAAGATATTCCTATTTCATCTAGAGTATCATGACTCACAGCTGATCAATCACCAGTCCCATTCTAGTAACCTCAGAGAAGCTATCCTCTAACATGTCAAGTAGTTCCAACTATAAGAAGCAGTGACTGTGAGAAAAATCTATCCATGATCTGCAGAAACTCAAAGATCTTCCCCACTAGGATGATATTGTCCAGAGTATCTTTCATGATGTTCAGAGGTAAATGTGAGATTTCTCTGCTCCAAAGTCTTTCTCTTTCTTGGTGGTTCTCCTTTGGGTGTGAACCCTGCTGTATTTAGGTCCATAGGCCCTTGGAAGTTCTGGATTCCAGGGCATCTGAGTGTTTGAAGATCAGGGTTTTGGACATCACCCTTCATCTTTTTTGGTTCTGTCCCAACCTTTACTATGAACTCAGTCTTCAGGAGTATGAACTTACTGTAATCTAAATACTCCTGTGTTAATGGTGTTAATACCTTATCAGGAGTTGAGAACCTATAGGGAGAATTTTGTAGTTTTCCTGTTATTGGCTTCTACAGCTTCTTTCTCAAATAAGATAGTTAGTTGGAACTGTTGGTCTCTTTAGTTCTAGAAGTGGTCTCCATAACTATAAATAACATGCTTGTACATACCTCTGTTTCTTGACATATCAACATTAGAATTACCTCTTGATGCCCCACTCTGAAAAGTGAAGATTTATTTCAAATCGTTTTTCTTCCATTCAGTTACTTAAAATTACAGCACATTTTAATGTGTATTCATGAGTTGCTTGTTTGGTTTTACTTTTTTCTTAGTTTTTCTATTCATTCACTCTTTCATGTTAAACCAGAAGACCAAAGTGATATTTTTAGCTGTAAATGCAAACCACCATGCTCTTGAGGTACTTACTTTAAAAAGTAAGGATTACTTCTTCTCATATACCTTGGGGAAAGGCTTTAATTCCCAAGCACGTATCTGGCAGTACAGTCCTATAGGAAACCATGAGGTTTCATGGAACCTATAAGTACAACTAGCAGATGCTCTTCCTGTCCTTTAAGTTCATCTGGGAATATAGTTTTGCTTTTAACTTGATTTAGCTGAGCAAGAGACTAAATGAAGGGGGGGAATTGGAGGGGGAGATGAACCATGAGAGATTATGGACTCTGAGAAACAAACTGAGGGTTCTAGAGGGGAGGGGGGTGGGGGAATGGGTTAACCTGGTGATGGGTATTAAAGAGGTATTAAATGGAGCACTGGGTGTTATACGCAAACAATGAATCATGGAACACCACATCAAAAACTAATGATGTGATGTATGGTGATTAACATAACATAATAAAATAAAATAAAATTAATTAAATAAAATTAAAAAAAGAAAGTTTACATTGTAAAGGCCTCTTCAAGCTTATAGAATGAAATCTAATCTTAAATTTGTAAAAGATAACATACTGCCATCTATCACTAGTAGTATTGCTCAAGGCCCTGGCTAATGTGATACCATGACTTTTCTATTTTTATCTCATTAGTCTTCCTCTTTTTTTTCTTTCTCACATCCAGGATAACATGCTTACAATTCCCTTCCTTGCCAGAGCATTACACATTACAACAACCTCAGCCTTATACAGTTCACTCTTCTAAAAAAGTGATGGGAGGGAAGTCAGAGCTCTCTCAGTTTCCCCTGACTGTTCCTTTGTGTTCCCTTCATTCTCTAAAGCTTCTCTTTCCTGGAGTAAGAGGGATTCACTTATTCATTAAAAAAGTAAGTACGCAGAACTTTCTATTTCCAAGTACTCTGATGATAAATGAGACAGATAAGATACCTTCTCTCAAGGGACTTAGAGTGTAGCTGAGAAGACAGACAATTAACAGGTGTTAACAGTAAGGAATGGTGACCATTGTAGCAGGGGAAACATAGAGTCACAGGTGGGGTGAACAAAACACAGTCCAGATGTGCGAGAAGCATCCCTCAAGGAATGACTTTTCAGCTGTACCCTGAAGAATGATACAGAAAATATCTGCAAGGGATGGATTGTTCTAAGTAAGGGAATAGCATGCAGAGAAATTTCAGAGATGATAGAAAACCTGCATGAGTTTTTCAAGGAACTAACAGCAACCAGGAAGGCTGGTGGATGGAGACTTACAGACAGAGGCAAGAGCCACATTATGCCTAGCTTCTAGTAAGTCAAATTGAAAACATTCAAATGTCTTTATGGCCAAAAAGAATGGAAATGCATTAAAATATTTTAAGTGGAAAAGCAACATAAACCCTATTTATGTTTTAGAAAGCTCACTCTAGCTTTAGGATGGGGAATGACATGGTCAGGGATTACTGGTTCACTGCTTTGAGGGCGAGGGAAAGGGAGGAAGCAAGAATGGACTCCCAATCTTGTGGGCAACTGGGTTGATGAGAGTGGCATTTAGTGAAGTAAGAAACACTAGAGAAGGCACAGATCTGAGAAAAAGATCTGAAGGATCTTTTAGGAGGCTACAAGGCACCCATATTGAGATGTCCAGAGGGATTTGGATATAGGGGTTGCCAAACTGCCAGACAGTAAATGTTTCAGACTCTGAGAAGCAGGCAGTCTTTGTTGCAGCTACTCAACTCTGCCACCATACTGTGAAAATAACCACAGATAATACATAAACAAATGAAAATAGCTATGTTCCAATAAAGCTTTATTTATAAAAACAAGTGGAGTACCAAATCAGGCTGACTGATCCCTGAGCTAGAAAAATGGAGCTGGGAGAATGGAGGTGGGGAATCAAGAACCATCACTATGTGTGTAATGACCTTGGTTTGAAATGTCTTTTTTGATGTTTTGTAGAATTTCTGAAGATCTTTTTCTGAGAGTTACAAGCTAGAAATTAAAGTTTCCAGGAAAATATGGCTTGATATAAAATAGAATAAATTGTGTCCAGAAGCAATTGCTTAATTTTAGTTACTGATTTTTATTCTTTAGTGATTTTAATAAGTTATACCACAAAAACAATACCCTAAATCCCAAGCCAGAAGTGAGGGAGATGTTGCTGGATGGAAAAGTGTGAAGGAAAGAGACATGGGGAAGCCTCATTTATGGGGCAGCATGTCACCAAAGCAGAAAGAGAAAGGTCTGGGGAAAGAGTCACACAGCAGAGTCTACTCCCTGTGATGCCACACTCCCCAGGCACACAGAAGGTTGTCTTTGGCAAAGCTGGTTTGCCTTGTCAAGTCAATAATGTTATGAACAATTAAATTGCCTTTTTCAGCTTGGGAAGGGACTGAATGTACATCCCTGGGGAAGAGTTGATCTTTTAAAAGGCATTTTTTTCTATGTCTTTCTTTCTACTCTCAAATAAACCACTATATTCTTGACTCCTAAACTATCCCTCTTATCTGAAAATGCTCTGCCTTGGAACAAAATGTCTTAACAAAGTCTCTCTATTCCAGAGGAACTGTTGACTGCGGTAATTGGGGTAGCGTGTTTCACTCAAGATGCCTCTACTTTGGGATTGTCAAAGCCTGGCTGTTAATAAGGCCTCAGGTAGGCCTCCACCTCACCCCTATGCAATCCCCTTTTTCTTGGAAGCTCAAGAAACTTAGCAGGTGGTGCTTAATTTAGCATCCCAGGATTTCTGGGAGGCAAGTCAGAGTGGGCCTGTCAGCGTCCTCATTTTTCTGTTGAGGACACCAGTACACAGGTGGGTCAAACAGTGCTTGGTCTGTTATCCAGCAAGTCAGCCACAGAAGTTGGAAAAGAACCAAGAAGCATGTCTCCTACTCTTTGTTCAAAGAGAGCAGTGATTTTCACACTGTGGAGCCCCAGATTTGTCACGGGGGTCTTAGAGGCCCAGGGGGAAAGCTGAGTGGGGGACTTTAGGTTTCTCACTCCCTGAAACTCCCACACACTTCAACAAGAAGCAGCACTACTGTTTCCTTTTTCCTTTTTTTCTTCTTGAAGTTGTGCTTAAGAATTCTATAAGTTGAGGGAAACCCCTTTGGGTCCCGGATCCCCGCCCTCCTTGGGAGCTTTGTACTATCACTTTGCTATCACTCAATAAACCTTGCTTTGCTGCCCACAAAAAAAAAAAAATTCTATAACTTGAAAAAGAAAAGACTAAGTACTCTGGTTGAAATCATGTGCCTTTTGTTTATAAATCTGTGTTTCTTTCATTCCAAGTCTCCCTTTGACTTCCATAGCCTAGTTTTTACTCTGCATGCCCAATGTTCATTATAAGTATATTTATTAGCACCTGTTGTGTGTTGAACTTGCCTGTGACTATGATGGAGTGTTTCTCTAGCACATACGCCCATGTCTTCTTCATCTATGTAAACTCCTGGTATATGTGGCACTGAATACACATTGGCTGAATTGCTAATGAATGCATCAATGGATGGATAGATGAATTAGTTTCTGCTAGAATTTTTATTTGAAGCTAGCCATAACCCAAACAATAATTCATCTGTCTTTATATAACTCTAGACTACTAGCCAATGATTGTTGTGGATCATTTTTCATTCATCTTTGTGTATATGATGCCTAGAACAAAGCTTGGATCATAGTAAGCATTCAATAAACAAATGATTGAATAATCAAGGAGATGACTTTATAGTCAAGATGATTCTTCCAGATGAATTCTTGCCAGGAAACACATTGAGGAATTAATGTGTTCTAGGCAATAATCTTAGTGTTGGGATTACAGATACTAGTAAAATTTGGCTCATACATGGGAGGAATTTTGCTCTCAAGAGTTGGGAGTTTGGCAATCCATGGAGGAGAGGGGAAATGGCAGGCAGGATCACAACATCTAAGAAACAGGGCAGGAGCCAGGCTCCAAGCTTGCAGTAATATTCAATGGGGTGTCAGGCATAGAGATGGGAGAGGGCTTACACTCCCAGGGCATGTCAGAATTCTGCAAAGCTTCTTCCAGTGCCATATTCTGCCCTTCCCCTGACAAGTACCTTTGGCATATTTCAATGAGCCACTATTGTTGATGGTAACATGTATTTTTCCTTAGGTATCTTGGTGCCTACCATACTTTGGTGAGACTTGCCTATATGGTGGCCTCTTCATGGATGCATAGGGTGGGCTGATCTTTCTGCCTCAGCTCCTCTCCCTGCCTTCAAGGGAAGAACATTTCCATGTGAAGTTTCTTTCCCCACTTTAAATAAAAGAAGACCTTCATCATTTCTCTTTCCACTTCTAGTTTCCTTATCAGTTGGTGAGATTCTACAGTCCATTTTTTTTTTCAGTCAAAATATCAAAATTCTATCTATTACTTATAGCACTCTGTTGGATAAAAGGCCAGATTCTCCCCTTTCCAGGTCTACATAATCCATCATCTTGATCATATTGTCCTTGAATGTGGCCTACTCTGTTTCCCTTTGCTGGTCTCCATTCACATAAAATAACATCTGTTCCCTGTGCTCAAGTCCTTCTCTGTCATGCTCACGCTAGATCTCTCCCAATACCTCTGCATCACTTGGAAGCTGCTGACAGTGCTCATCAACACACTTCTTTTTTCCAGGCTGACCATGCCTTTCTCAAATTCTCTTCATCCTTGAAGTTCCTGACCCAATAAGATAATTCCTCCTTTCAGAAGTCTCTCCAATTTCCTCCCCAAAAAACTATGATATCTGTGGCTTCTTGAGTCTCCTTTAATCTCTTTGTGACTCTTATGAAGCACTTTTCATATTCTGCCTATTATGAGAAATTATACACTGCTTCTTCAGACACCCCATTTTACTGATCAAAGCTAAAACTCAGAGTGGTTACTTTAGAGAGTTTCCAAGGTTAATCCATTTGAATTATATCAGAGTGGAAACTAGAACTCAGTTCTCTCACATGCTTGTCTAGTTTTTTTTATATGTGTATTGTGCTTGATGTAATATGTATATTAGACATGCTCTTTGTTGTATAACCTAGGATTGATTAATCGTAGGGGTTTCATGCTAGATTGAGCAGAAGGGCAAGCCCTAACTTGTGAGGAAGCATGTAGAAAGGAGAGAGTGATGTGAAATGCATCCTTCAGCTCACACTCAAAACACAGGCAGTACCTTAGCATCTGTATTAAAATTCTTTGGAGAAACAGAAACAATAAGAGATGATAGATGATCAGTAGATACATACACACAGAGAGAGAAAAATAATAGATTTATTATGAGAAATTGGCACATGTGATTATAGAGGCTAGCAAATCCAATCTGCATGTAGGCCAGCAGGCTGGAGGCCCAGGGAGAGATGGTGTTCAAGTTCAAAGGTCATCAGGCAGGCAGTCGATATTCTTATTTGAAGGCCATGAGACAGGAAAAGCCAATGTTGCAGATGAAGTCCAAGGGCAGTCTGTTGGAGAATTCTCTCTTATTTGGGAGAGGATTGATCTTTTTGTTATATTTAGGCCTTCAACAGATTAGATGAGGCCTACCCACATTATGGAGGGCAATCTGCATTATTTTACCAATTAAAATGGTAGTATCATCCAAAAGTGCCCTCACAGAAACACCCAGAGCAGTGTTTGACCAAAATCTGGGTACCCCATGGCGCAGTCAAGTTGACACATAAGATTAACCATATGACATCCTTCAACTCATATACAGGTAGTACTTTGAGCATCCTTCAACTTGCACACAACACAAAGGTGCTACCTTGAGTATCCTTCAACTCCAACTTAACACTCAGTATGTTGAGCATCCTTCAATTTGGCCTCAACACACAGATAGTATCTTTAATTTAATTCTCACATAAGATTGAACAGGAATGTAAGTCACTCATTTGCATTCAACTTCTCAAAAACATAAGTATTAAAAAAAGTAAGACACTGAATTTGCTTCACTAATTGATTTTGTTTAATTGCTCATTAGGATCCAAGCCACTTGAGGGCAGGGACCATGTCCTCTTACCACATACACATTGTACAGGCTGAATAAATATGGTGGGTTAACCATCAGGTTTTTTGCCCAGATGGATCCTGCACTTGGTATTTCAGAGTCATTGGCTTCCCTCACTTGTTTCACATGCTTGGAACTTGCTGAAAAATCATCCTTTGGGCTTTAAATTTTCATGCTTGATTTCATCCCAAAGGTGAGGTTTTTGGGTTGTTCAATGTTGAGGGAAACATCTGTTCAGCTGTTTCTGACACTTGGGCAGCTGAAAAAGAAGAAGAAAAAGAAGCAGACCCTCAGTTTAAGATTATTTTTCACATGAATAACTCCAACACAGAGTAAATTTAAGATTTGAAACTTTCCATGCATCTGCTTCTCACAGGGGAGGAAGTAGGGTCATTTCAGATTTTTTTTTAAAATGTGCATATCCAAAGCAGTTTCAAGTGACCAAAAATTTACTTTATATGCTCAGAGCCTAGATTTAAGGAACAGTTTCCATGGTTCTATGCTTGGTAAATACACTATAGTTCTATTAATACTCAGTGTATGGCTTTTTGTATATCTGATTATAAATTTGCTTGAGTTAAGTGATACTGTATCATGTCTAGACAGAAGGAATTGAGGTATATTATTGTTTTTTTTTTATTGTTGTTCTTTTTTGCCACTATCTTTATTTCCTTCCAAACCCATGTTCTTTATTTCTGGTGCTCAAGGAAAGTTAAGCTTTGCTTTTACTCAGTAAATCTTAACCCTGAGGCCTCTTTGTTCCTGTTCCTCTGGGACCCATTACTCTTGGTAGTCTCCACTCCCTATTGTTACATATGTCATTATCTGTTTCCAATCCTAGACTGTAGCCTTTTTTTTAAGGTCAGAAATTGTGTTTTATTTGCCTTTCCTTGAGTGCCCAACTCTGGGTCTGGTGTACTTGGGCACTCATTAAATATTGGATTACTGGATGAGAGAAGGCAGGTGTTCATCCAGGTTGGTGGTAGGTCCCCTGGTATGGAGGAGCTCTGGATCTCTGGTCTGCCTCCAAGCTGATTCTATTTGTCATTGCAAACATGATGTCAAGGCATTTTTTTTTTTTTAACAACCTGTTCACTCCTGTTCTCATTTTATAAACACAAGGTATTGACTTTCACCCTCTACTCCATTAAGAATCTTCCTGCTCAGGGGCACCTGGGTGGCTCAGTTGGTTAAGCATTGTACTCTTGATTTTGGCTCAGGTGATGATCTTAGGGTGGGGCTTCACACTCAGCAGGGAGTCTGCTTGAGATTCTCTCTCCCTCTGCCTTTGCCCCTCCCCCCACTCTCTTTCTCTCTCTAAAATAAATAAATAAATCTAAAAAAAAAAGAATCTTCCTGGCTCATGGTATATAAAAGTCTTGTTATACTTGACTTTTAAAGTTTACATTATGAAAATAATAAGGCTGTTTGAGCTTTCCAGATATATTGAAATATATTGAATATATATAATACATAATTATGTATAAATTATATTTCAATATATAATATATAATTTATATATTCAATATATATAATTATAATATAATTAATAGAATATATAATTAATATATATTATATATACACTGGATATATAATATTTTCCAAATATATTGACTGTGCTTTGAAAACTATCCTCTTGCTCCCACCTATGCTACTCCAATATGCTGATATGTCCCCACGGTGGGAGCATGATATGTCTTTCAATCACCTGTGACCCCCCCTCTCCCACCCATGAGGATGATGGCTTTTAACATCAGCAGGAATAGTGACTACCAAGGAACATGCCTTTTGAGTTCTGTTCCCATGTTTAATCATCCTTGTAGTAAAGAAGCTCTGGCCTACATCCCTGTGGTTGCATATCCTCTAATGTTTAGCTCAGAGGACAACTGTTCAATGTCCCTTGTCCTAACCCTCCATGTAGAGAAAGAAAGCTAATGAGGTTGCTTCTTGTTTTCTTCTAGATTAAGAGACCTGTAACCCCTTAAACTTTGTGCCCATGGACTGATTTATAAACTCTTTAATTAATTTTAGTTGATACTGTATACTTATTTTTTAGTTTTTCTCCATTTTTCTGCCATGTTCCTTAAATACTGCCCTAAAACATTTGACCAAAACTAAGCATCATGGAGAAACAACTTATTAGCTTCCTCTCTGAGGGGAAAAGTAGAACCCCAGGGATGGAATGACTGCCTAGAGTCCTAATAATTGGTAAAATTGGACGAAATCAAAGAACTCACAGCATGCTCAGTGGAGAGAACACTTGGAATCAAGAGAAAGGGATTTGAGTCCATGCTGTGTCACTTATCTGTCATCTGGGAAGTGGAAATAACAATATAATCTGCTTATTTCCTAGAGACATCATCATGTTCATAAGAAAACATACAAAAGATAATTGCAAATTGTACAGCTCTATACAGAGGGTTGTCAGAACCCAAGGGAAAGAGTAAAATGCTACTGCAATATCAAGATAAAGTTAACTCCTGAAAGTGCATTGCAGGAGAATTTAAGTGTAGCCAATGCAATCAGTGATTTGTTCTAGTAAATCTAAGCACCATATAGTCTGAGAGTCTCAAATCCAATCAAGATGATCAGGTAGAAAATAAGGAAAAGCGTAGTACTAAGCCCCTTACTATCTATTGTGTTAGGGTTAATGTATTATTTAAATTTTTCATATGCAAAAAGCGATAGTGGTAGTCTTTTTCTTGCTCTTTCACAAAGGGAAACTCTGTGTTCAGAAAGATTATATGATTTGCCCAAGGCAGTAAGGCCATTGGAGGCTGAGCCCTGAGAAGGGCCCTCTGTCACCACATCCTCTCAGGTCTATTTATGTTCCTAAGTTGTTTTTATGAACTTGATGTGGACTGAACATATGAGTCTACAAACACAACTGAAACCGTAACCAAATGTATCATAAGTATATGATTGAAGGTACAACACAATCAAGTATATAAGATATATAAATATATTTTTTTATTATGTTATGTTAATCACCATACATCACATCATTAGTTTTTTTTTTTTAATTTATTTAAGGATTTTTATTTATTTATTGAGAGAGAGAGAGAATGATAGAGAGAGAACATGAGAGGGAGGAGGGTCAGAGGGAGAAGCAGGCTTCCTGCTGAGCAGGGAGCCCAATGCGGGACTCGATCCCAGGACTCCAGGATCATGACCTGAGCCGAAGGCAGTCGCTCAACCAACTGAGTCACCCAGGCGCCCAACACATCATTAGTTTTGATGTAGTGTTCCATGATTCATTGTTTGCATATAACACCAGTGCTCCATGCAGAGCATGCCCTCTTTAATATCCATCACCAGGCTAACCCATCCCCCCACCCCCTCCCCTCTAGAACCCTCAGTTTGTTTCTCAGAGTCCATAGTCTCTCATGGTTCGTCTACCCGTCCGATTCCCCCCTTCATTTTACCCGTCCTGCTATATTCTTCTTCTTTTTTTTTTTTTTTTTAATTTTTTTATTGTTATGTTAATCCCCATACATTACATCATTAGTTTTAGATATAGTGTTCCATGATTCATTGTTTGTGCATAACACCCAGTGCTCCATGCAGAACGTGCCCTCCTCAATACCCCTCACCAGGCTAACCCATCCTCCCAACCCCCTCCCCTCTAGAACCCTCAGTTTGTTTTTCAGAGTCCATCGTCTCTCATGGTTCTTCTCCCCCTCCGATTTCCCCCCCTTCATTCTTCCCCTCCTGCTACATTCTTCTTCTTCTTTTTTTCTTTCTTAACATATATTGCATTATTTGTTTCAGAGGTACAGATCTGAGATTCAACAGTCTTGCACAATTCACAGCGCTTACCAGAACACATACCCTCCCCAGTGTCTATCACCCAGCCACCCCATCCCTCCCACCCCCCACTGCTCCAGCAACCCTCAGTTTATTTCCTGAGATTAAGAATTCCTCATATCAGTGAGGTCATATGATACATGTCTTTCTCTGATTGACTTATTTCACTCAGCATAATACCCTCCAGTTCCATCCACGTCGTTGCAAATGGCAAGATATCATTCCTTTTGATGGCTGCATAATATTCCATTGTATATATATACCACTTCTTCTTTATCCATTCATCTGTCGATGGACATCTTAGCTCTTTTGATAGTTTGGCTATTGTGGACATTGCTGCTATAAACATCGGGGTGCACGTACCCCTTCAATCCCTACATTTATATCTTTGGGGTAAATACCCAGGAGTGCAATTACTGGGTTGTATGGTAGCTCTATTTTAAACTTTTTGAGGAACCTCCATACTGTTTTCCAGAGTGGTTGCACCAGCTTGCATTCCCACCAACAGTGTAGGAGGGTTCCCCTTTCTCCGCATCCCTGCCAAAATCTGTCATTTCCTGACTTGTTAATTTTAGCTATTCTGACTGGTGTGAGGTGGTATCCCACTGAGGTTTTGATTTGGATTTCCCTGATGCCGAGCGATATTGAACACTTTTTCATGTGTCTGTTGGCCATTTGGATGTCTTCTTTGGAAAAACGTCTGTTCATGTCTTCTGCCCATTTCTTGATTGGATCATTTGTTATTTGGGTGTTGAGTTTGATAAGTTCTTTATAGATTTTGGATACTAGCCCTTTATCTGATATGTCATTTGCAAATATCTTCTCCCATTCTGTCAGTTGTCTTTTGGTTTTGTTGACTGTTTCTTTTGTTGTGCAAAAGCTTTTTATCTTGATGAAATCCCAATAGTTCATTTTTGCTCTTGCTTCCCTTGCCTTTGACGATGTTTCTAGTAAAAAGTTGCTGCGAAAGAGGTTGAAGAGGTTGCTGCCTGTGTTCTCCTTTAGGATTTTGATGGACTCCTGTCTCACATTGAGGTCTTTCCACCATTTGGAGTCTATTTTTGTGTGTGGTGTAAAGAAATGGTCCAGTTTCATTCTTCTGCATGTGGCTCTCCAATTTTCCCAACACCATTTGTTGAAGAGGCTGTCTTTTTTCCAGTGGACATTCTTTCCTGCTTTGTCAAAGATTAGTTGACCATAGAGTTGAGGGTCCATTTCTGGGCTCTCTATTCTGTTCCATTGATTGATGTGTCTGTTTTTGTGCCAGTACCATACTGTCTTGATGACTACAGCTCTGTAGTAGAGCTTGAAGTCTGGAATTATGATGCCACCAGGTTTGGTTTTCTTTTTCAACATTTGTCTGGCTATACGGGGTCTTATCTGGTTCCATACAAATTTTAGGATTATTTGTTCATTTCTTTGAAAAAAGTGGATGGTATTTTGATGGAGATTGCATTGAATGTGTAGATTGCTCTAGGTAGCATTGACATCTTCACAATATTTGTTCTTCCAATCCATGAGCATGGAACGTTTTTCCATTTCTTTGTGTCTTCCTCAATTTCTTTCATGAGTATTTTATACTTTTCTGAGTACAGATCCTTGGCCTCTTTGGTTAGATTTATTCCTAGGTATCTTATGGTTTGGGGTGCAATTGTAAATGGGATCATCTCCTTAATTTCTCTTTCTTCTGTCTTGTTGTTGGTGTATAGGAATGCCACTGCTTTCTGTGCATTGATTTTATATCCTGCCACTTTACTGAATTCCTGTATGAGTTCTAGCAGTTTTGGGGTGGAGTCCTTTGGGTTTTCCACATAAAGTATCATATCATCTGCAAAGAGTGAGAGTTTGACTTCTTCTTTGCCGATTTGGATGACTTTGATTTCTTTTTGTTGTCTGATTGCTGTGGCTAGGACTTCCAATACTATGTTAAATAGCAGTGGTGAGAGTGGACATCCCTGCCATGTTCCTGACCTTAGGGGGAGAACTCTCAGTTTTTCTCCATTGAGAATAATTTTCACTGTGGGTTTTTCATAGATGGCTGTTATGATATTGAGGTATGTACCCTCTATCCACATACTCTGAAGAGTTTTGATCAAGAAAGGATGCCATACTTTGTCAAATGCTTTTTCTGCATCTATTGACAGGATCATATAGTTCTTGTTCTTTCTTTTGTTAATGTATTGTATCACGTTGATTGATTTGTAGATCTTGAACCAACCTTGCAGCCCAGGGATAAATCCCACTTGTTCGTGGTGAATAATCCTCGTAATGTACTGTTGGATCCTATTGGCTTGTATTTTCGGGAGAATTTTTGTATCCATGTTCATCAAGGTTATTGGTCTGTAATTCTCCTTTTTGATGGGGTCTTTGTCTGGTTTTGGGATCAAGATAATGCTGGCCTCATAAAACGAGTTTTGAAATTTTCCTTCCATTTCTATTTTTTTGGAACAGTTTAGGAAGAATAGGTATTCTTCTTTAAATGTTTGGTAGAATTCCCCTGGGAAGCCATCTGGCCCTGGGCTTTTGTTTGATGGGAGATTTTTTATTATTGCTTCAATTTCCTTAGTGGTTATAGGTCTGTTCAGGTTTTCTGTGTCTTCCTGGTTCAGTTTTGGTAGTTGATACATCTCTAGGAATGCATCCATTTCTTCCAGGTTATCTAATTTGCTGGCATACAGTTGCTCATAATATGTTCTTACAATTGTTTGTATTTCTTTGGTGTTGGTTGTGATCTCTCCTCTTTCATTCATGATTTTGTTGATTTGGGTCATTTCTCTTTTCTTTTTGATAAGTCTGGCCAGGGGTTTATCAATCTTGTTAATTCTTTTTAAGAATCAGCTCCTACTTTCATTGATCTGTTCTACTGTTCTTTTGGTTTCTATTTCATTGATTTCTGCTCTGATCTTTATTATTTCTCTTCTCCTGCTGGGTTTAGGCTTTATTTGCTGTTCTTTCTCCAGCTCCTTTAGGTGTAGAGTTAGGTTGTGTATTTGAGACCTTTCTTGTTTTTTGAGAAAGACTTGTATTTCTATATACTTTCTTCTTAGGACTGCCTTTGCTGCATCCCAAAGATTTTGAATAGTTGTGTTTTCATTTTCATTGGCTTCCATGATTTTTTTCAATTCTTCTTTAATTTCCTGGTTGACCCATTCATTCTTTAGTAGGATGCTCTTTAGCTTCCATGTATTTGAGTTCTTTCTGACTTTCGTCCTGTGATTGAGATCTAATTTCAAAGGATTGTGGTCTGAAAATATACAGGGAATGATCCCAATCTTTTGGTACCAGTTGAGACCTGATTTGTTACCTTGGATGTGATCTATTCTGAAGAATGTTCCATGGGCACTAGAGAAGAATGTGTATTCTGTTGCTTTGGGATGGAATGTTCTGAATATGTCTGTGAAGTCCATTTGGTCCAGTGTGTCATTTAAAGTCTTTATTTCCTTGTTGATCTTTTGCTTAGATGATCTGTCCATTTCAGTGAGGGGTGTGTTAAAGTCCCCCACTATTATTGTATTGTTGTCAATGTGTTTCTTTGCTTTTGTTATTAATTGCCTTATATAATTGGCTGCTCCCATGTTAGGGGCATAGATATTTACAATTGTTAGATCATCTTGTTGAATAGACCCTTTAAGTAGGATATAGTGTCCTTCCTCATCTCTTATTATAGTGTTTGGTTTAAAATCTAATTTGTCTGATATAAGGATTGCCACCCCAGCTTTCTTTTGGTGTCCATTAGCATGGTAAATGGTTTTCCACCCCCTCACTTTCAATCTGGGGGTGTCTTTGGGTCTAAAGTAGTCTCTTGCAGACAGCCTATCAATGGGTCTTGTTTTTTCAATCCAGTCTGATAGCCTGTGTCTTTTGATTGGGGCATTTGGCCCATTTACATTCAGGGTAACTATTGAAAGATAGGAATTTAGTGCCATTGTATTGCCTGTAAGGGAACTGTTACTGTATATTGTCTCTGTTCCTTTCTGGTCTATGTTGCTTTTAGGCCCTCTCTTGGCTTAGAGGACCCCTTTCAAGATTTCTTGTAGGGCTGGTTTCGTGTTTGCAAATTCCTTTAGTTTTTGTTTGTCCTGGAAGCTTTTTATCTCTCCTATTTTCAATGACAGCCTAGCTGGATATAGTGTTCTTGGCTGCCTGTTTTTCTCATTTAGTGCTCTGAAGATATCATGCCAGTCCTTTCTGGCCTGCCAGGTCTCTGTGGATAGGTCTGTTGCCAATCTAATGTTTCTACCATTGTAGGTTACACATCTCTTCTCCCGAGCTGCTTTCAGGATTTTCACTTTGTCTCTGAGACTCGTAAGTTTTACTATTAGATATCAAGCTGTTGACCTATTTTTATTGATTTGAGAGGGGTTCTCTGTGCCTCCTGGATTTTGATGCCTGTTTCCTTCCCCAAATTAGGGAAGTTCTCTGCTATAATTTCCTCCAATATACCTTCTGCCCCTCTCTCTCTTTTTTCTTCTTCTGGGATCCCAATTATTCTAATATTGTTTCATTTTATGGTATCACTTATCTCTCGAATTCTGCCCTCATGATCCAGTAGTTGTTCTCTCTCTTTTTCTCAGCTTCTTTATTTTCCATCATTTGGTCTTCTATCTCACTGATTCTCTCTTCTGCCTCATTTATCCTAGCAGTTAGAGTCTCCGTTTTTGACTGCACCTCATTAATAGCCTTTTTGATTTTGACTTCATTAGATTTTAGTTCTTTTATTTCTCCAGAAAAGGTTTCTCTAATATCTTCCATGCTTTTTTAAGCTCAGCTAGTATCTTTAAAATCATCATTCTGAACTCTAGTTCCGACATCTTACTAATGTCGTATTGATTAGGTCCCTGGCAGTCAGTACTGCCTCTTGTTCCTTTTTTTTGAGGTGATTTTTTCCATCTTGTCATTTTGTCCAGAGGACAATAGATGAATGAAAGAACAAAATGGTAACAACACCTGCAGAAAAATATACACTAAACAAATCAGAGTAGACCTTCCAGAAAGTGGTCGCTTTTCTGTTCTTAGAGTTGATGCTATTCTTTTCTTCGATCTCCTGTTGAGTTCATAGGTGTTCAGAATGGTTTGATCCCTATCTAGCTGAATTCCTGGGACCAGATGAAATTTAGGTCTCCTACTCCTCCACCATCTTGCTCATGCTGAGACCTGGAGAACTTGTTGAAAGGAGGGAAATATGCAAACTGAATCCATTTTCCTTGTGACCAAGTTGGATGCAGCCTCAGAACCCAATATTGGCAGCTGCTGCTGGGATTTTGTTCCCATGCTCTCTGGTTGGTGATGGTGCGAACAGGAACCACCCTTCCAGCCTCACTAGAGCATCAGCAGTCGAGGAGGCAGGAGCAGCGGCATCACCTCCTGCCTCCTCCGTCTTGGAGGATGGGGTCAGGAAGAACATTTCTTAACACCATCTTTTTTGACTTGATTCATACACCATGTGATCCTGTCCTAAACAAAGTTGATATAAACACCTCTGTCTTTATACAACAATACTTTGGGAGAACGTTTTATACATCAGACTCTTGAATCTTGAGTTATTATATATTGATCTCTCAGAGCCCAACCAATGTCCTCAAAAATAGATTTTTGAATTTCCAAATTCAAGAGCTAGTTGCAAACTGTGGCAACATCAGCCACATTCTAATGCCTCTTAATGGCTGGACTAGTCGCTAGCCCTCCATCTGTGACATCTATCATCTGTTTTATATATATATATATATTTATTTATTTATTTTAGGGAGGGGCAGGGGCAGAGAGAGAGAGAGAGAATCTCAAGCTGACTCCATGCCGAGTGGGGAGCTTGATGCAGGGCTCCCTCTCAGGACCCTGAGATCATGACCTGAGCTAAAACCAAGAGTCAGATGCTTAACCAACTGAGCCACCCAAGCATCCCTGTCATTTCTCTTTGATTACAACTACCACAGTACTATGACTTTTGTCTCTAGTGTACCTTTGTTAACATGATAGAATTTTAGATTTTATCTTTATTTCTCTCATCCCAGAGACCCTGACAGCCTAAGTAACTTGCCCAGTTCATATAGTTAGTAACAATATTTAGACATTAACCCAGGTCTCCTGAGTTCCATTTGAGTTTCTCTTCCTTTTCTCACTATATCTGTTTCGTATGTTCTTCTCTTTGTGATTTTTGAAAGCTCTTTATGGCAAAGACTGTGTCTCTGCCATCTGTGCCTTAATTTCCTCATCTTTTAGCTGTGGATAATAATACCTCCTCGGGGTGTCATGAGAATGAAATGAGACAAATGAAAAACACATGGCACCTTGCCTTGGATGGACTAGATGCTAAATAAATGCTAATTCCCATTCATTCCTTTACTCAAGGTATTCTACAGACATTTCTTCAATGAATTTGGTTTAATTACTTTCCTCCACTAGACTAGAAGCCAGTGGGTCTCAACTTTGACTGGAATCATTTGGGGAGCCTTAAAAGCTATTGATGCCTATGTGGGCCTTATCCCCAGGAGTTCTGATTTAATTGCTTTGAAGGAGGATAAAGGCTTGGGTATTAGTATTTAAAAGTCTCTCTAGGTGATTCAAATGTGCAGCTGAAGGCTAACCCCCTTTCCCAAAATATTGTGAGGGCTGAGTTTTGTTTTTTTTTTTTTACTTATTTTTGCAATCCCAGGACCAAAGTCAGCATTGCACTGTGGGCACTCAATTTTGGTTTGTTTGGAAAGACACAAATGGCCATGCAGTCACTTCCTCATTCATGTGTTTGTTCCTTCCTTCCTTTCTTTATTATACAAATATATATGTATATATGTACACACACACACACATATATGTGTGTGTGTGTTGTGTGTGTGTGTATTTATAAATATATATTATTTCACTTTGAATCTGGATGGGGTTTCTTGTGGAAGTAGTTGGAGACAGACATCCAAACCAATAAGTAAGTAAAATGAATAAGAAGTCATTCTGGTGCACAGCCTGATGCTCTCCAGATAATACCCTAGAAAACTATCTGTCTTTGTCCCTATCAGAAGAGCATTTTACCATGACATTTTGATAGCATTGATTATTTATAGCAAAGATTTATTTCTATTCTCAGTTCTTTTCCATTAACACATGAAGTATATTTTAAATTATGCAGAGTTTCAGAATTCTCTTTCCTAATCAGGGGGAAAATTCTTGGCAATTTGGGGAGATTAAACTTTTTTCCTTATCTTCTGACTGAATTATACCATCCACCTGCTATCTGGGAGGGCCCATTGGGATACTTTCATTTTAGATGACAAGGTTGGAGGATAGGCTCCATTTGGTCAATGAAAATAAAATATTATACTCTGCAGGGGGAATGAAAAAAAATATTATTCTAAGCTTTTTTTAGGCTTTATCCATTCACTGAGTAATTGGCCAGTATGACTCATTTTAAGCTAAAGCTAAGTAAAAGTACTTAGTATATGAGATTGATTAGTCAATCATCTTGCAAGCCTCTTTGAGAATGGGATCAAAAGAGAACTGATTTTTTTGAAGGGGTCAGAAGGATATGAAGAATGAATTGTGGTTAGATAAAAGCATCCCAAAGGAGTGCTGAACGTAAAGGTCCTGGAAATATATGTTTGCCTGTCTACATAGGAGTCATGGTGGGGTGAGGAGGGTGATGCTGAAAAACAGATCAGGAAGATTAGCCTCCTTTGCGCCATTTCTAGTTTGTCTAGGGCAGGATTTCTCAGCCTCTGTACTCTGATATTTTGGGATGGATAATTTTTTGTTATTGGGGGTTGACCTGTGTATTGTGGGCTCTTTAGCATCATCTCTGGCCTCTAGTCACTAGATGCCAATAACACCCTTCCCCTTGTTGTGACAACTGAAGATATCTCCAGACATTGCCCAGTATCCCCTGGGGGACAAAATTGCCTAGTTGAGAACCGCTGGTCTATGGGAAGCCTGGGGTGATTGAAAGTAATCAATTTTAAAAATCCTTTTTAAAAATCTGTAATGGAGTCTCAAGTAAGTCTATTAAATAGTAAAGTCAGTAAGGGCAGGAACCCTGTGTATATTATCCACTGTTAGCACTAAGTGGACAATTAAGACTAAATTGTGAATGAACACTGCCAGCAAATAGGTTTGGTATGGAAGATTAGAGATTAAAATTATCTTGTTTGTATAGGAGCTACCATTTTTCTAAGGACTTAGGTAGGAGCATAAACTCTAACTCAGATATTACGTATTTGATTTTATTTGTTTATTTACATACACATACATAATACATTATAATACACATTTATTTAGTACCTGAGTACCTGATACTGTGGATCCTTGGGATACATTAGTGAGAAAAACCACCACTTCTTAGGGGTTGTATAATTTTGGACAAGTTATTAACTTCTGGGAGTTTCAGTTTTTTCATCTATAAAATGAAGGTAATACTATCTGCCTGCTATTAAATAAAGAACAAAAGGAAATGCATATAAGGTACTTAGTGTAACACCTGCATAGGGTAACAAAAAGTGACAATAACTGCTGTAAAACTGATGATGATGATTTACTAATAGGAGCAAAAGCCATCAACTTAACCTTTCAAAAGAGGAAACTGAGCTCAAGAGCCTGAAAGCAATTTCACTATCTACAGCTCAGAGACAGAACTTGGGCCACCTGTCTCCCTACTTTCTTTTTCTCATTGAGAAGAGGATTTAGGTATTATAAGTATTAATAAAAAGGATCAGAGCTTCTGAAGATCCATCCTTTTAAAGAAAAAAATCATAGTTATCGGGAACTGAACAAAGATCACCCACATGCCATAGATAATTGAATCTACAAAAGATACATATCAACGTTGCATTCATAAGCACCCTGGTCCAGATGATTATCTGGGTGGGGTGAAGAGGATAAAAGCATGAAAGAAAAATGAAAGAAACATCAACACAGCAGGAGTATTCTTCAAAGGGCCTTGAATTCAGATTTTTTTTTTTAAAGTCTTTCCAACAAGTCATAAGGCAGAAATTTCACACTAGGGTGAAGAGAGCATGCAGTAGCAGCTAATAGCCATCAGAAAGGACATCTTAATGGGCTCTACAAATGCAATTAGGAATTTCTATTTGAGTCAAAAAAGGAAAAGAAAATATAAAAAAATGCCTGAAAATGTATGATGGGAGACAGCCAATTGAATTTACTCACAGGCTCCAGTTAAAGTGTTCTTGCTCATTTCCATGCCTCTGTTGGCAAGTCAAGAGGACAATCAGAAACTCTAGCTCTTTTCTAGATATGATACCAGTATGTGAAAGAGTAAAAAGGGAACCCTGGTGCACCTGGATGGCTCAGTTAAGAATCCAACTCTTGGTTTTGGCTCAGATCCTGATCTCAGGGTCTTGAGATTGAGCATTGCATCAAGCTCTGCGCTGAGCATGAAGCCTGCTTAAGATTTTCTCTTTCCCTCTCCCTCTGCATCCCCCCTCCTTCTCTCCTTAAAAAAAGGGAACCCCTAAATTCTTGTTTCTGGCAAGACTGCACCTCTTCTTCCTATTCCCAGGCATCCTCTGGGATGCCTTCCCAGCTTCCTATTCCCTAACACTCACAGCCTCTTCACCTAGGCTGCCTTGACACCATCAAGATTAATCTTTTTATATCTTTATCCTTGTTTATCTCTGCCACTACAAGCAGCCCAGAACTCCCTGGTCAGGCTTCATCCCTGTTTGGTTTCCACACAACATTATGCACTTCCACCCTTGCTGTATGTATAATAACCTCTTACCTTGCTTTATTTTTCTCTATAGTACTCATCAACAACCACCTTAGCATACTTTCTGTCTACTTTTTTGGTTTGTTCTCCTTCAACCCTAAAATCTAAGTATCATGAGGTTAGAGATTTGTGTATATTTTGTCCAGGGCCATATCTCTATCTCCTAGAAAAATGCTAGGCACACAGTAAACATTCAATAACCATCTGGTAAATAAAAAAAGAATGAACTGATAATTATGTTTGAATAGTGCATCAGGGATTATGCTACAGAGGAACTGGGGGGAATAGAAATAGTATTGGTTAAGGTAGAATCTCTGCCCTCAAGGTGTTTGTAGTTTAGGAACAGAGAAAATTCTCATTCAAGGTAGAGTTGGACAAGTGTTTTAAGGAGTGTGGTAGGGACTTCCAGTGCTCACCTGTATCTGGTTCACATCTTCCAGACCAATAGAAAGGTCATAATTTCCCATGCCCTTTGTCATCGGCACAGAGTCATGTGACTGTTGTTCTGACCATTGAGTTGTAAGCAGAAGTGATATGCTTCACCTAAGGATTTAATTGTCAGTGCAAAGACTCTCTAGCATTCTCTTTTCTTCATACTATGACAACTGAAGAAGTAGCATATTCCAGACAGTGCAGCTTGAAGATGGGGAATCTTCATTAGCATGGATTGTTGACAGGTTGCATGCAGGATAGATGCCTTGATCAGCTTGGTCAGCAGCAGATTTTGCACAAGAGAAAAATAAACCTTTTTATGTTAAACAACTGAGTTCATGGGCTTATTTGTTCTTACAACATTACCAGACTTAATATAAGGAGTATAGAATAGATGCTATTTTTCCTGAAGTCAAAATTACAGCACATGTCCTGACTCATGATCTAGTATTAGGACATTTAAAAGTACAAACACTTTTCATGACTTAGAAAACTATGAGACATCTATGATTTTATAAGGAAAGAAGGAAATATGTTTCCTTGTATGGTTGAATACTCTATTGCCTTCTTCTCTGACTTTAGAATGATAAATGGAGCCAGGGCAGCTGGAGGAAAGATTGAGGAGATGTACTCTTCATGATAGCAGCCCATCTAGAAGATCATAAATTGACAAATGTTTCCTGAGCGTCTATTTTATACCCACCACTAGGTCAGGCATAAAGGGAGATGCCAAAACAGCAGAAGACATAGCTCCCATTCCAAAGGAGACTATGGCCTTTATTACACATAAGTGCTAAATATTTACTGTATTAGCTATAAGGTTTGTAATAATTTAAAAGAAAGGGAGATCTTTGAAGTCTAGGAAGGAATCTAGGGTTTTTGGAGGTGAGGATTTGACCTTGTCTGTAAAAAATGGGCCAAGATTTAATTTAAACTACTAATAATTTATTGAGCTTACCAGGCAGTAAGCACAATGTGAAGATCTATATAGCCCATTGAATCTTTCATGTATGCTGTGGATGGTATTTCCACTTTATAGATAAGGAAACTTAATCTTGAAGATGTTAAATAATTTCCAAATCATAAAGCTTGGATTCAAACCCAGGTGTGCCAAAGCAGATGTTCTTAATCATGAATCAGTTGTGTTGAGTAGAAAGATGAGGAGTAAGTCTTTTGATAGGGAGAATGTGTTGGAGGGAAACTCACTTGCCTTGCTTACTTGGGCTGCTCACAGACCCAACAAAACCTTGACTTTATGTATTTTCTTTTTTTTTTTAATTTTATTATGTTATGTTAGTCACCATACAATACATCATTAGTTTTTGATGTAGTGATCCACCATCCATTGTTTTCGTATAACACCCAGTGCTCCATGCAGTACGTGCCCTCCTTAATACCCATCACCGGGCTAACCAATCCCCCCCTCCCCCCTCCCCTCTAAAACCCTGTTTGTTTCTCAGGTCCATAGTCTCTCATGGTTCATCTCTCCCTCCAATTCCCCCCCCCCCAATTTTTTCCCTTCCTTCTCCTAATGTCCTCCATGTTATTCCTTATGTTCCATAAATAAGTGAAACCATATGATAATTGACTTTCTCTGCTCGACTTATTTCACTTAGCATAATCTCCTCCAGTCCCATCCATGTTGATGTAAAAGTTTGGTATTCATCCTTTCTGATGGCTGAGTAATATTCCATTGTATATACGGGCCACATCTTCTTTATCCATTCATCTGTTGAAGGGCATCTCGGCTCTTTCCACAGTTTGGCTATTGCAGACATTGCTGCTATGAACATTGTCGTGCATATGGCCCTTCTTTTCACTACATCTGTGTCTTTGGGGTAAATACCCAGGAGTGCAATTGCTGGGTCATAGGGTAGCTCTATTTTTAAATTTTTGGGGAACCTCCACACTGTTTTCCAAAGTGGCTGTACCAACTTGCATTCCCACCAACAGTGTAAGAGGGTTCCCCTTTCTCCACAACCTCTCCAACATTTGTTGTTTCTTTCCCTGTCCATTTTGGCAAGGTGGTATCTCAGTGTGGTTTTGATTTGAATTTCCCTGATGGTTAATGATGATGAACATTTTTTCATGTGTCTGTTAGCCATTTGTATGTCTTCTTCAGAGAAGTGTCTTTTCATATCTTCTGCCCACATTTTGACTTGATTATTTGTTTTTTGGGTGTTGAGTTTGAGAAGTTCTTTATAGATTTTGGATAACAGCCCTTTATCTGTAGTGTCATTTGCAAATATCTCCTCCTATTCTGTGGGTTGCCTCTTGTTTTGTTGACTGTTTCCTTTGCTGTGCAGAAGCTTTTTATCTTGATGAAGTCCCAAAAGTTCATTTTTGCTTTTGTTTCACTAGCTTTTGGAGATGTATCTTGAAAAAGTTGCTGTGGCTGATGTCAAAGAGGTTACTGCCTATGTTCTCCTCTAGGATTTTGATGGATTCCTGTCTCACATTGAGGTCTTTCATCCACTTTGAGTTTATCTTTGTGAATGGTGTTAGAGAATGGTCGAGTTTCATTCTTCTGCATGTGGCTGTCCACTTTTCCCAGCACCATTTATTGAAGAGACTGTCTTTTTTCCATTGCATGTTTTTTCCTGCTTTGTCAAAGATTATTTGACCATAGAGTTGAGGGTCCATATCTGGGTTCTCTATTCTGTTCCATTGGTCTATATGTCTGTTTTTGTGCCAGTACCATGCTGTCTTGGTGATCACAGCTTTGGAATATAGCTTGAAATCAGGCAATGTTATGCACCCAGCTTTGTTTTTCTTTTTCAACATTTCCTTGGCGATTCAGGGTCTTTTCTGATTCCATACGAATTTTAGGATTGTTTGTTCCAGCACTTTGAAAAATGTCATTGGAATTTTGATTGGGATGGCATTGAAGGTATAGATTGCTCTGGGTAGCATAGACATTTTAACAACGTTTATTCTTCCGATCCATGGGCATGGAAAATTTTTCCATCTTTTTGTGTCTTCTTCAATTTCTTTCATGAGTGTTTTGTAGTTCCTAGAGTACAGATCCTTTACCTCTTTGGTTAGGTTTATTCCGAGGTATCTTATGGTTTTTGGTGCTATTGTAAATGGAATCGTTTCTGTAATTTCTCTTTCTACAGTTGCGTTGTTAGTGTATAAGAAAGCAACTGATTTCTGAGCATTGATTTTGTTTCCTGCCACATTACTGAAATGCTGTATCAGTTCTAGTAATTTGGGGGTGGAGTCTTTTGGGTTTTCCACATAAAGTATCATGTCGTCTGCAAAAAGAGAGAGTTTGACTTCTTCTTTGCCAATTTGAATACCTTTTATTTCTTTTTGTTGTCTGATTGCTGTTGCTAGGATTTCTAATACTATGTTGAACAACAGTGGTGAGAGTGGGCACCCTTGATGTGTTCCTGATCTTAAGGGAAAGGCTCTCAGCTTTTCCCCATTGAGGATGATATTCGCTGTGGGTTTTTCATAGATGGATTTTATCAACTTGAGGAATGTTCTGTCTATCCCTATACTCTGAAGAGTTTTAATCAGGAAAGGATATTGTATTTTGTCAAATGCTTTTTCTGCATCAATTGAGAGGACCATATGGCTCTTCTCCCTCCTCTTATTAATGTGTTCTATCAGATTGATTGATTTGCGAATGTTGAACCACCCTTGCATCCCGGGGATAAATCCCACTTGGTCGTGGTGGATGATCCTTTTAATGTATTGTTGGATCCTATTAGCTAGGATTTTGTTGAGGATTTTGGAATCCATATTCATCAGGGATATCGGTCTGAAATTCTCCTTTTTGATGGGGTCTTTGCCTGGTTTGGGGATTAAAGTAATGCTGGCCTCATAGAATGAGTTTGGAAGTTTTCCTTCTGTTTCTATTTTTTGAAACAGCTTCAGGACAATAGGTATTATTTCTTCTTTGAATGTTTGGTAGAATTCCCCAGGGAATCCATCAGGCCCTGGACTCTTGTTTTTGGGGAGGTTTTTGATCACTGCTTCAATCTGATTACTGGTTATTGGCTTATTCAGGTTGTCAATTTCTTCCTGTTTTAATCTTGGCAGCTTATAGGTTTCTAGGAAGGCCTCCATTTCATCCAGATTGCTCAGTTTATTGGCATATAGTTGTTGATAATAATTTCTAATAATTGTTTCTATTTCCTTGGTGTTAGTCATGATCTCTCCCCTTTCATTCATAATTTTATTAATTTGGGTCCTTTCTCTTTTCTTTTGGATAGTCTGGCCAGTGGTTTATCGATCTTATTAATTCTTTCAAAGAACCAACTTCTAGTTTCATTGATCTGATCTACTGTGTTTCTGGTTTCTAATTCATTGATTTCTGCTCTAATTTTAATTATTTCTCTTCTAATGCATGGCTTAGGCGTTGTTTGTTGCTTTTTCTCTAGTTCTTTAAGGTGTAAAGTTAGTTGGTGAATTCGGGATTTTTCTATTTTTTTGAGTGAGGCTTGGATGCCTATGTATTTCCCCCTTAGGACTGCTTTTGCAGTATCCCATAGGTTTTGGACTGATGTGTTTTCGTTCTCATTGATTTCCATGAATTGTTTAAGTTTTTCTTTGATTTCTTGGTTGACCCAAACATTCTTGAGCAGAGTGGTCTTTAGCTTCCAAGTGTTTGAATTTCTTCCAAATTTTTTCTTGTGATTGAGTTCCAGTTTTAGAGCATTGTGGTCTGAGAATATGCAGGGAATAATCTCAATCTTTTGGTATCGGTTGAGACCTGATTTGTGACCCAGTATATGGTCTATTCTGGAGAAGGTTCCATGTGTGCTCAAGAAGAATGAGTATTCTGTTGTTTTAGGGTGGAAAGTTCTGTAAATATCTATGAGGTCCATCTGGTCCAATGTATCATTCAAAGCTCTTGTTTCCTTGTTGATTTTCTGCTTAGATGATCTGTCCATTGCTGAGAGTGGAGTGTTGAGGTCTCCTACAATTAATGTATTGTTATCAATATGACTCTTTATTTTGGTTAACAGTTGGCTTATGTAGATGGCTGCTCCCATGTTGGGGGCATAGATATTTACAATTGTTAGATCTTCTTGTTGGATAGATCCTTTAAGAATGATATAGTGTCCTTCTGTGTCTCTTATTACAGACTTTGGTTTAAAATCTATTTTGTCTGATATAAGAATTGCTACCCCAGCTTTCTTTTGAGGTCAGCTGGCATGGAAGATGGATCTCCATCCCTTCACTTTCAGTCTGGATATATCTTTAGGTTCAAAATGAGTCTCTTGTAGACAGCATATGGATGGGTCCTGTCTTTTTATCCAATCTGCAACCCTGTGCCGTTTCATGGGAACGTTTAGGCCATTCATGTTGAAAGTGATTATTGAAAGATATGAATTAATTGTCATCATGTTGCCTGTGAAGACGTTGTTTTTCTAGATTGTCCCTGTAAATTTCTGTTGTATATCACTCTTGGGGTCTTTCTCCTTTTATAGAACCCCCCTTAATATTTCTTGCAGGGCCGGCTTAGTGGTCACATATTCTTTCAGCTTCTGCCGGTCGTGGAAGCTCTGCATCTCTCCATCCATTCTAAATGACAGCCTTGTCAGATAAAGTATTCTTGGCTGCATGTTCTTCTCATTTAGTACCCTGAATATGTCTTGCCAGGCCTTTCTGGCTTGCCAGGTCTCTGTGGATAGGTCTGATGTTATTCTGATTTTCCTCCCTCTGTACGTAAGGAATCTCTTCCCCCTAACTGCCCTTAAGATGGTTTCCTTGGTTCTAAGATTTGCAAGTTTTACTATTACATGCCGGGGTGTTGGCCTGTTTTCCTTGACCTTAGGAGGGGTCTTCTCTGCCTCTAGGACTCGAATGTTTGTTTCATTCCCCAGATCAGGGAAGTTCTCAGCTACGATTTGCTCAAGTACATCTTCTAGACCTCTCTCTCTCTCTCCACTTCCTCCGGGATTCCAATGATTCTGACATTGGAATGCTTCATGGTGTCACTTATTTCTCTGATTCTATTTTCATGGATTCTGAGTTGTTTTTCCCTGGCCTCCTCTTTTCCCTTTTTATCTATTATATTGTCTTCCAGGTCGCTTATTCTCTCTTCTGTCTCAGTTACCCTAGCTGTTAGATTATCTAGATTGGATTGGATCTCATTGATAGCATTTTTAAGTTTGCCAATTCCCCTTTTATTTCTGCCCTTAGAGACTCTATGTTGCCATTAATTGATTTCTCCATTCTAGCCATTGTCTTCACAATTGCTAGCCTGAATTCCATCTCTGACATCTTGGTTATATCTGCATCCATTTGTAAATCTGCAGCATAAGTCATAATCTCTGAGTCTTTTCTGTTTTGGGGGCTCCTCCTCCTAGTCATTCTGTGGATGGGTGTTTGAGGGAATGTATAGAGTCCAAATTATTGACCAGAACCCAAGCAAGATGCACCTGTTGTCTTGAGATTTTAGGGTTGCTGACCTCTTGTTTTCCCAGCCTGTCTTCTGCGGGAGGGGCCTGCTGCACTGTTACTCAGGCAACCCTGTTTGGGCGGAGTTGCCCTGCCCCCCCTTGGCAGGGGATGGGCTCAGTGGGAATCAGTCTTTGGTGCTTTTGTTCTCTGGTGCCTTTCCCTGGCGGCTTTCCGCGTCTCTTCCGTGAGTCAGAGCAGAAAATACCGTTTCCAACCCTCTGCCTCAGAGCAGAGAGACCGCAGTCTGTTCTTAAGTGAGCCCTCCAGGCCACACTGTCTCCGTTTCTCTCCATGCTGCTATAAACTGCAGCGTCCTGGGTTGTGCGCCCCTCCGCAGCGCTCCCAGTCCTGCCTCCAGGTCGGGGCACGTCTCTGCCCTTTGTGCTTCTAAAACCGCCAGCCGCTCCCAGTTTGCGGGTGGGACTCCGCCGCTCTGGGTTTCCGTCCCGGGGACTGCAGTTCGCGTGCGTGCGACTCCGCCCCTCCGGGTTTCCACCCCGGGGGCTGCAGTTCACTGGCGCAACCCCGGCGCTCCGGGTTTCCAGCCCGGGAGCTGCAGTTCACGTGTGCGCGACCCTGCCGCTCTGGTTTTCCACCCCAGGGGTTGCCCTAAAGTCCTTTCCTGACACTACCGGTCTGTGAGTCTGTGCCCGTCCGCAGCTCGTGAGGCTGTCACTCACCTGTGATGTAGGATCCCCATGGCCAGGCACCCTCTCGCTGCCGTTTATACTCGGATATCTGCCCGCAGAATCACGGCTCTCCGCTTTGTACCTCAAAACCAACTGCCTGCGATATTCTGTTTGTAGAGATCCAGATCTTCTTACATCTCAGGCTAGTTTTGTGGGTGCTCAGAGTGGTCTGGCAGATATCCAGCTCAATTCCAGGGACCAGCTGAAATAGGGTCCCCTACTCCTCTGCCATCTTTCCCCCCTCTGACTTTATGTATTTTCTAACAGAAATTCTTAATCCTTCTGGTTGTAGAGGAAGAACTAAATGAACCGATCTTTAAATAATATGTGAAGTAATGGAGGTGCTCAACTATTATCTTTGTTGAGTGGATTAATCTCTTTGTATTGCCCAAATATGAAAATCCATCTCAACTTTTTAGCCACACAAATGTGTAGGGAAAGCAAGTGGTGGGTGGAACTAGTCCTAATTCACCCAGACAGCTGGTGATTTGGACTCTGCTGAGGATTATCATAGGTTAATGGGATCATTAACTATAGCAAGACTCCAGGAAAACCATTTTATCTGTGGTGGGTGAGTGAGCATTGTGGTATCAGTCAGGATCCTGACAAGAATCATATGGCATGTTTGAAGGGTTAATTGGAGAGAATTTAATGAAGAGACTATTTGTAGAGCTGAGGGTAGGGTGAAGGAACCAACATGAAATGTTGAGGCTCCAGGATTTAGCAACATCAAAAAGCCATTACCACTTCTAGGCCTGAAGGAGCAAATAGAGGGAAGAGTGTTGATAGACTTGACAAGAGTTAAACTCATGTGTAGTAGAAAGAATAATGGCCTCTTGAAGATGTCTGTGCCATAATCCCCAGAGCCTGTGAATATGTCATAAAAGGGACTTTGTTGATGTGATTGAGTTTAAAGACCTTGAGATATGTAGACCTTGACATGTGTACATTATCCTGGATTATGCCCATGAGCCCAGCCCAATCACATGAGTACTTAAAGGCAGAGAGCCTCTCCCTGGTATGGTTAGAGAGAGACATGATGAGGAAAGAAGGGTCAGAGATGCAACATTACTGGTTTTGAATAAGGAATAAGGAGTCCCTTAGCAAAGGAATGTGGGCTGCCCCTAGAAACTGTGAATGGTAGGGAAATGGATTCTCCCCTAGAGTCTCCAGTGTGGAACCCAACTTTGCAAATACCTTGATTTTCACCCATTGAGACCTGTGTGGGATTTCTGACCCACAGAACCATAAGATGATATCTTTTTGTTGTTTTAAGCCACCAAGTTTGTGGTAATTTGTTAAAGCAGTCACAGGAAACATACCATTTAAGAGGAGCTGTCTGACAGGAACTGTGGGCCTGGATAGAGGATAACAGCTACTGGGCAACGGTATTCCAACAAAGTTAGGGAAGGAAATAAATACACTGACCTCTCTCTCCTGCTCTCTGGGGTTCTTCCAGTGCCTCCCATTAGCTGAAAGATACAGGGCAAAATAGCCTGGAGGATGAGTTTCCTTGTGTTTAGTCTTCTAGAGCACAGAGCAGAGCAGGACAGGTCAGAGAATGGATCTATAGGGGTAAATAAAAAAGAATCAGCATAGAAGTTAAACTTTAGGGTGGAGGTTTCAAATGGTTATGTGCTTGATTTTATTTCACTTACTGTCATAGAGAGGAGGATCTGGTAGGAAGCACTGCCAAGGATTTGCTTTCAGGCAAGGGGTTGGATTAGTTCAGTATATCTCATCTTTGCATCTAGGGAACAGATATGTAAATGTGATTCATTCAATTCAGACAATCAATCAATCAATCAATTCATTCATTCATTCATCATTCAATAAATCTACTTTAAAGACTTGTCATTCACAAGGCACTAAGAAGCAAGTGGGGGTGGAGATAGGTAGGATACAGGGATGTACAAGACACAACCTTTGCTCTGGAGGAATTTAAAATATGCAGAGTTTAGTTAGGGTGGAGAAGTAGTCATGCACAGTCATTCATAATTCATCCATCAGGGTTGTGTGCTTGTATCTGTATAGGGAGAGGGCATGAGGTGGAGATCAAGGATAGTTGGGGTGGGGTGGAGTGTTCACAGAGAAGGTGGTACTTAGGCTGGGCTTTGAAATACGTGTAGGACTTCTGAAAAAGGGGAAAGGGCATTTAAAGCAGAGGAAACAGCATGAAAAGAGGAAAGGCCAAAAGGCTTGACATTCAGGGAACAGCCAGAAATTGTGTCTTGCTAGGATATGTGGCATGTGATATTGTGGGGTGGGGACTTGGGTCATGATAGGCTGTGATGGATTATGACAGGTCTTGAATGGTGTGTGTGTGTGTGTGTGTGCAGTTTTAGTACAGACTTCATAAGCATATGAAAATCGTTGGTAAGTACTCTAGAAATAATGTGTTGTAAAGCAAAATGTGCGAAAGAAGTCATTGCTTCCATAATATAAATATTTCTATCTCTTAATGTTGATTCTTGTCTCACACCCCAACATACCCTGCTCTGCCCATTTAATTATGGAATTTTATGTACCAAAACAAATGCTAAACAAAAATGTTGAAAGAATCACAAACTTTAAATTCCCTGAAGACAAACCCATGGCAAAGATGACTTTTCTTCGCCTCAGATGGTTCTTGTCTTTTTTCTTTCTATACCCTCTTTACTCCTGGAACTTACATACACATACACAGAAATACACACATGTACACACACACAGGAGAAGCTCAACTCTGAAAGTTTTCTTCTGCTTGCAGGAAGATGAACAATATCTTGCCCTTCACCTCTCAGGAAACATTGGGCTGCCCATTCAGCCATTTGGCTGATTCACCACCTAAGTGATTCCTAGTGTCTTACTTCGTATAGGACAGACTCAGACACTAGCAACTGCCTCAAACAAATGTGCCTTCACTTACTTAAGAAAAGCAACACTTCTATTTCAGAGGGTATTTGGGAGAGAGAAATGGAATAGCTTTCTTCCTCAAAATCTGTCAGAACACCTGGCCAGGTTTTCCTTGTCGGTCCACAGTCACATACATTTTTTACCTGTGATGGAACCTTGTCCACAGTGCAAGTGAGCTGGATAATGCAGAAAAAGAGATGGCTGCTGTTATTTAATTACTTCTGGCTATGTTTAGTAACATATATTGTAACTTTGTGGTAATAGCACACTCTCTTCTAAGAACCTCAATAGCTAAATAGGAATGAAGAAAGCAATATTAAATCAGGGAGAAACCTCCAGTCAAAGATTCAAGAAGCCTTGGGCTCTTGAGAAAGTTGGTTTCATCTCTCTAGACCCAAGTTTCTCACCTATAAATAAGAGCCCAGACAACATATTTCACAGAGGCAATTGAGTGTGGTGGTTAAAAACACCAATATGTACCAAACCCAGCTCTGCCACTTGCTAGCTGTGTGGGTATGGCACATTGACTCACTGAATTTCATCTATAAAAGGGTAAAAATAGTACCTAGCTCAAGGGTTATGCAGAAGGGTAAATAGGAAATATGTGTAAAGTGCTCTGCATAGTGTATGTGTGTATGCACTCAAAAATGAAGAAGACAGGGAGGCAAAGAAGGGTTGGAAATCTATGGAGCAGTGATACAGCTCCTTTGCAGTCATATAGGAATCATTGAGGAGTTGGGAAATTTAATATTGTCTCTTGGAAGAAGGTGGTGAGTCACAGGTGCCACAGATATGTGAGATAGGCTTCACCCACTCTTATCTAGTAAATAAGTTCTCCTAATGTACAGGAGAAAAAACACACCCAAATCCAAAAATGATGATGAAAAGCAAGGGGTATCAATGGAGTATCAAATAACAATGTTCACATCATAGTAACAAATGTTTGCTGGATGCACAAATGATATAGTTTCTGGTTGGACATGAACACTCATTAGCACCAGCTTGGCTTCACCTTTTATTAATTCAGAGAATCAGTGGTGGATGATGCAACCTGTCATTCTTTCCTAACCTCTTCTTGTTGGAGATGGAGAATTAGATCAACTTAACCAACCTCTCATCAAGAAGCTGTGAAATAACTGCAAACAGAATACAACAAAGAGGAACTTATTCTAGATTAAATGGTGCAGACCATACCTCCTTGGAACTACAGGAAATGATTCATAGTTCTGGCTGTGGGTTTTCCACAAGATATGAGGGTGGGGCTAGGAAGGAGTAACTCATCCAAACATGTGCTACATTTCTCAAGATATAATCATAGACCATGCTGGGCTTATGACTTGCTCCTCAAAGAGTGAGATAGAGCAGCCACTAAGTCAGGAAGAGATTGGGGGCTAGAGTGGAATATTTGTCTCTTAGGGACAGAAAGAAGGCCTTGCCAAAACAAACAAACAAAAACAAAACCTCTCTAAAATGGGAAAAAAATATCTCCATCCCCCTTTTCTATCCAATTCTCTTGTGACTAGAATGCCTTTGAATACTTTTTCCCATCCCTGAAATCTAAGTCAGTCACAAAGTTAGATGTTCACCTCCTTCATGTATGTGAAAACTGGTTCTTTCATTAGGGAAGGTATGAAGTAGGCCAATTAGTATACATTTACAGCATTGAGTTTTATTATTATCATTATTATAATAGCCTTCCTCTCCAGAGTTCGATGTTTATTGAAACCACTTTCAGTATCTTAAAGGTCTTCGCCTTTAGTCTATCATTACAAAAAACTTCCTCCACTTGGCAGTGATTGGTAATTATCTTCACATATATGGAGGTGGCCCAATATATGGTTGGACTATCACACAGAAAAATGATACTTCAGTTTGTGGTTATTGATTCAGCTTTGCAATGCTAAAATCCTTTGTGGCTTTATTTATATATACAGTTGAGACTGTCATGTGGCCTGCCTGTATTCATATATCATCTTTCAGCTCATTCAAGTCATTCTAACAAATGTTTATATTATTGCTTCACTTTCTCCTGATCCTAGAGCATAGTGGGACATCCATCCAATATTTCAGCACATTCCTGAGTTACCACTGTGACGGAGTGTTCTTGGAAGACTCTCCAGTGTCTTGCTTCTCAGAACCTTGGCTGCTTTCCAAGGAATGTACCTTTGGAGACAGTCGTTATCAGTCCTGGGTTAGGCCCTTCTTGTCTCTCCCACTTTGCCTGTCTGATTCCCTCTGACTCTAACCAGATGAGGTTTACTGGCCATGTATGTCTAAATAATGCAGAGATTACTTTCAAATAACACTTTACATGTTTCAGAGCACTTTCCATGAGAACTCTGATACCTAATAGTTTTACCAGCTTTGACTTAATAAAGGGAAAGCACTGGCAAATGAGTATTTTCAAACTTGAAGTTATATTCTTGAGGCCAGCTGTGGAGCTGTTTTACAGTGGTTGTCTTCAGTTATAGCAGAGAAGCTGGGCAGACATAGTTTTGGATGTGATTGTAGCCAAGAGGATAAATTAAGTCTTTTCAGAACACATATGGTCTGATTTTCATGTGTATCTTGAGAAACCACTTTTTTTTTTTTAATTTTAAAAAACCAACATGGTATACTTGTACATCTGCATTTTTGAATGGTAGTGTAAGCAGATACTTCTTTTAGTGTATTGGGATCCAAATAACTATCCTCATCCCACATTATTGAAGACCCTTACATATCTCTCCTGTTTGTTCTTATATGCTTTAGAGAATTGGTGTAGTTACTTTCTAAATCAGCATCATACCTGCTGAAAAATCCTTCCTTGCTCTCATGGTACTGGGAGAAACGTCTTGTATTGTTAATACTCATAATATTTCAATAAAAAACAACAAGAAACTAAGCAGACAAAAAAAAATTGTATTTTTAAAGAAGGTTTTACATCCTAAATACACAATGCTGCCCCATTGCTATTAATCTACATCAAAGGCAGAGTTTTTCCCCATTTAATTTTTCTATTTATTCAGAAATCACACTATAAGCACTCTCTGCCTCAACCAGGCTTCTGGGTTGTTCTACTTGTTGGATGTTGCTGGATTCAATATAACTTCGAATTAAGTGTGAGCGCTACTGAAAGTCCTTATATCTTACGGTGATTACGCATGTTCCCAGGACCATTCTCTCTGGGAGTTTCTCAAAACACAGGATTTGAAACTGGAGGGACCCTTGAAGATATGATGTTCTAGAAGTTCAGACAAGTTAATGAAGGCCAGATAGATGACAGTGGTCAAGTCAGGACTGGACAGACCAAATTTCTTAATTCTATCCTCGTGTTTCTATTGCCCCATGTGACTTCTTACTAAAACCAAAACTTACTTAAATGAAAAGGTAAACTCAAAACAAATATTTCTTTGAAAGGTATATGGCAAAAGACAGTCTTCAGTATTAACTAAAGTATGTTAATCTGTTCTGACCTTAAAACCTTGGCTCATAACCTTTGCTAAAATAAAGCATCCTCTTCTTGAAAGTATTCCCATCTCCTGGCTACTTTCATTTCTTTTTAGACCTCAGCTATTCCATAGCTTTCAAAACTGTACTTATGTAACATTGGAAGTCTACTGGGACTCACTGGAAAGCAGAAATCACTATTCCAATATGACTCCTACCCCTAAAACTTAAATCTCTAATTACAAGAAATTCTAGGATATATAAATTTATTTCAATATTCCACTTCTGCGATACTAAAGCTTTTGGATTGCCCATAAATTCTCAAAACCGTATCAAACTACTCTTCTTGAGGATTTTAGGAATTGGGTCAGTTAATTTACTTGCTCTGTGCATTTTTCTCCTCAGATATTTCTCTCCCAAGGGCAACCAAGCTAGGGTAATCAGATTTTTTTCCCCCTTAGCAATCTGGAATGGTACATAGAGCCTCTAGTTACCAATCACTAGGCTTTGCAGCCAGGAGGTTAAACTGCCCGGACTGGGGCAACTATTTTCTACCAAGTGTAAAAAAGAAAGAAAAAATTTGGTTTGCAGAGAGAGAAAAGAGATGGAAATAGTAACTTGGAGTCCTGACCTTCCATTCCTAGTTCAATAATTACATAAGGTACATTAGTACTTGTTCATAAATCCCCATTAGGATTTAATTTAGTTTGAGTAGCATTCTGTTCTTGGAAAAAATAAAACCAAATCATTTTAAGACAAGAAAGATCCCCTCTGTACCCAAGTAGGAAACATGGCTGCAGAAAAACACAAAAACAGCGTGACTGGGTTCAATTTAAATTTACACCCACAGAGGGGGCGGAGCAAGATGGCTTTGGACTAGGAGACCTGGATTTCGTCTGGTCTCAGGAATTCAGCTGGATAGGGATCAAACCATTCTGAACACCTACAAACTCAACAGGAGATCGAAGAAAAGAATAGCAACAACTCTGAACAGAAGAGCGACCACTTTCTGGAAGGTAGGATGTGAGGAGAAGTGAATCTGAGGCGATATTCAGGAGGATAGATGGCGGGGGAGCGGGCCTCCATTGGCCGCTTCTGGCAAGTGATAGAGCCGTGGAGCACAAAATCGGAACTTTTAGAAGTCTGCTCCGCTGAGGGATGTCACTCCAGTGGCTAAGCGGAGGTTGGAACCCTCTCGGGACAGTGTGGTTTCAAGACCCTTGGGGTCACAGAAGGACCGGGGATGCCTGAGTGCGGCAGAGTTCCCAGGTATCGGAGCGGGGAAGCCGGCTGCAGAGACGGAGCTGAGGAGCGGGCTCTCAGCTCGGGGTTGCCATAAACCATGATCCATGGCACAGTCGGGCCACTGCTCCTCCAGCAGGGACCCAAAGAGCGGCAGATCTGGGGAGACTCGCCTTCCTCTGCTGGGAGGAGTGGCATGGGAATGCACTGCAGGGATCTGCTGGGTTTGGAGACTCCACACTGGGTAGTGTGCCAGAGATAGAAATGCTGGGTCACAGACCGGGTGAGCACGGAGTGCAGCCGAGACCAGGGAGATGGGAGTGATTGACTGCTTTTCTCTGGGGGCTCACTGAAGAGTGGGGCCCCGAGTTTTCGGCTCCTCCGGGGTGGAGATTGGGAGGCCGCCATTTCACTCTCGTCCTCCAAAGCCGAATGGAAAGCTTGCCGGGAACAAAAGCTCCTGAGACCAAACCCAAGCAGATTACCTAGCCCGTACCTGGCAAGGGCAGGCAATTCCGCCTCCGGCAAAGACATTTGGGAACCACGGAAACAGGCCCCTCCCCCAGAAGATCAGCGAGAACAGCCAGCCAAGACCAAGTTTACTGATCAATGAGAACAGCAGAACTCCAGCGCTAGGGGAATAATGCACATAGAGTCCATGGCTTTTTCCCCATGATTCTCTAGTCTTTCAAAGTTAATTTATTTTTTTAACTGTCTTTTTTTTTAAATTTTTCTTTTTCCCTTTTTCCACCAACATCTTATCAATCTTCTTTAAAAAAATATTTTTATTTTTCATTTTTAGAGTCATATTCTATCCCTTCATAGTAGTTACCCTTATTTTTGGCATATATATATAAGTTGTTCTCTCTTTAAAATTTTGAGATAGTTCTTCTAACAGATCAAAGTATACCCTAAATCTTTAGTGTATGGTTTTGTTCTACTCTCTTGCCTGATCACATTATCTCCCTTTTTTTTTCTTTTTTTTTAATCCTCTTCTTTTTTCAAACAACTTATCAATTCCTTTTATAAAATTTTTTATAATTTTCATCTTTACAGTCATATTCCATCCCTTCATTATAACAAACCTTACTTTTGTATATATATAAGTTTTTTTTTCTTTAAAATTTTGGGAGGCACTTTCTTCTAACAGACCAAAATACACCCAAAATCTAGTCTGTGGCACAGATCTATGCACAAGCCTGATCATATTTGATCATATTTTGTTTTTATTTGTTTTGTTCTCTTTTTCTTTGTTTTTATCTTTTTCTTTTTCTTTTTTTTCTCTTTCCCTTTCTTTTCCCCCAGCTTCAGGTCTTTTCTGATTTGTTTAGAGTATATTTTCTGGGAATGTTGTTACCCTGTTACCTCTCATTAATCTATTCTCCTCTGGACAAAATGACAAGATGGAAAAAATCACCTCAACAAAAAGAACAACAGGTAGTACCGACTTCCAGGGACCTATTCAATACGGATATTAGTACGATGTTGGATCTAAAGTTCAGAATCATGACTTTAAAGATACTAGCTGGGCTTGAAAAAAGCATGGAAATTATTAGAGAAACCCTTTCTGGAGAAATAAAAGAACTAAAATCTAACCAAGTCAAAATCAAAAAGGCTATAAATGAGGTGCAATCAAAAATGAGGGCGCTAACTGCTAGGATAAATGAGCCAGAAGAGAGAATCAGTGAGATAGAAGACCAAATGATGGAAAATAAAGAAGCTGAGAAAAAGAGAGATAAACAACTACTGGATCACGAGCGCAGAATTCAAGAGGTAAGTGATACCATAAAATGAAACAACATTGGAATAATTGGGATCCCAGAAGAAGAAGAAAGAGAGAGAGGGGCAGAAGGTATATTGGAGCAAATTAGAGCAGAGAACTTCCCTAATTTGGGGAAGGAAACAGGCATCCAAATGCAGGAAACACAGAGAACCCCTCTCAAAACCAATAAAAATAGGTCAACACCCTGACATCTAATAGTAAAATTTACAAGTCTCAGAGACAAAGAGAAAATCCTGAAAGCAGCTCGGGAGAAGATATATGTAACCTACAATGGTAGAAACATTAGATTGGCAACAGACTTATCCACAGAGACCTGGCAGGCCAGAAAGGACTGGCACGATATATTCAGAGCCCTAAACGAGAAAAATAGGCAGTCAAAATATTATATCCAGCTAGGCTGTCATTGAAAATAGAAGGAGCGATAAAAAGCTTCCAGGACAAAAAAAAACTAAAGGAATTTGCAAACACGAAACAAGAAATCTTGAAAGAGGTCCTCTAAGCAAAGAGAGAGCCTAAAAGCAACATAGACCAGAAAGGAACAGAGACCATATACAGTAACAGTCACCTTACAGGCAATACAATGGCACTAAATTCCTATCTTTCAAGAGTTACCCTGAATGTAAATGGGCCAAATGCCCCAATCAAAAGACACAGGCTATCAGACTGGATAAAAAAACAAGACTCATCCATATGCTGTCTGCAAGAGACTCATTTTAAAACCAAAGACACCCCCAGATTGAAAGTGAGGGGGTGGAAAACCATTTACCATGCTAATGGACACCAAAAGAAAGCTGGGGTGGCAATCCTTATATCAGACAAATTAGATTTTAAAACAAAGACTGTAATAAGAGATGAGGAAGGACACTATATCCTACTTAAAGGGTCTATCCAACAAGAAGATCTGACAATTGTAAATATCTATGCCCCTAACATGGGAGCAGACAATTATATAAGCCAAGTAATACCAAAAGCAAAGAAGCACATTGACAATACAATAATAGTGGGGGACTTTAACACCCCCCTCACTGAAATGGACAGATCATCTAAGCAAAAGATACACAAGGAAATAAAGACTTTAAGTGACACATTGGACCAAATGGACTTCACAGACATATTCAGAACATTCTATCCCAAAGCAA
The DNA here is from genome assembly GCF_004348235.1 of Phoca vitulina. NCBI lineage: Eukaryota > Metazoa > Chordata > Mammalia > Carnivora > Phocidae > Phoca > Phoca vitulina. The sequence continues at coordinate 12,966,932 of NW_022589770.1, read as the reverse complement.
CGGAATACACATTCTTCTCTAGTGCCCATGGAACATTCTCCAGAAGAGATCACATCCTAGGTCGCATATCAGGTCTCAACTGGTACCAAAAGATTGGGATCATTCCCTGCCTATTTTCAGACCACAGTGTTTTGAAACTAGAACTCAATCACAATAGGAAAGTCGGAAAGAACTCAAATACATGGAGGCAGAAGAGCATCCTACTAAAGAATGAATGGGTCAACCAGAAAATTAAAGAAGAATTAAAATAATTCATGGAAAAAAATGAAAATGAAAACACACCAGTTCAAAATCTTTGGGATGCAGCAAAGGCAGTCCTGAGATGAAAGTATATAGCAATACAAGTGTTTCTCAAAAAACAAGAAAGGTCTCAAGTACACAACGTAACCCTACACCTAAAGGAGCTAGAGAAAGAACAGCAAATAAAGCCTAAACCCAGCAGGAGAAGAGAAATAATAAAGATCAGAGCAGAAATCAATGAAATAGAAACTAAAACAACAGTAGAACAGATCAATGAAACTAGGAGATTGTTCTTTGAAAGAATTAACAAGATTGATAAACCCCTGGCCAGACTTA
>NW_022589770.1:12917854-12956356 GCF_004348235.1 Phoca vitulina | reverse complement strand
TAAGTCTGGCCAGGGGTTTATCAATCTTGTTAATTCTTTCAAAGAACCAGCTCCTAGTTTCGCTGATCTGTTCTACTGTTCTTTTAGTTTCTATTTCATTGATTTCTGCTCTGATCTTTATTATTTCTCTTCTCCTGCTGGATTTAGGCTTTATTTGCTGTTCTTTCTCCAGCTCCTTTAGGTGTAGGGTTAGGTTGTGTATTTGAGACCTTTCTTGTTTTTTGAGAAAGGCTTACATTGCTATATACTTTCCTCTTAGGACTGCCTTTGCTGCATCCCAAAGATTTTGAACAGTTGTTTTTTCATTTTCATTGGTTTCCATGAAATATTTTAATTCTTCTTTAATTTCTAGTTGACCCATTCGTTCTTTAGTAGGTTACTCTTTAGCCTCCATGTATTTGAGTTCTTTCCAACTTTCCTATTGTGATTGAGTTCTAGTTTCAAAGCATTGTGGTCTGAAAATAGGCAGGGAATGATCCCAATCTTTTGGTACCGGTTGAGACCTGATTTCTGACCTAAGATGTGATCGATTTTGGAGAATGTTCCATGGGCACTAGAGAAGAGTGTGTATTCCTTTGTTTTGGGATGGAATGTTCTGAATATGTCTGTGAAGTCCATTTGGTCCAGTGTGTCATTTAAAGCTTTTATTTCCTTGTTGATCTTTTGCTTAGACGATCTGTCCATTTCAGTGAGGGGGGTGTTAAATTCCCCCACTATTATTGTATTGTTGTCAATGTGCTTCTTTGCTTTTGTTATTAATTGCCTTATATAATTGGCTGTTCCCATGTTAGGGGCATAGATATTTACAATTGTTAGAACTTCTTGTTGGATAGTCCCTTTAAGTAGGATATAGTGTCCTTCCTCATCTCTTATTACAGTCTTTGGTTTAAAATCTAATTTGTCTGATATAAGGATTGCCACCCCAGCTTTCTTTTGGTGTCCATTAGCATGGTAAATGGTTTTCCACCCCCTCACTTTCAATCTGGGGGTGTCTTTGGGTCTAAAATGAGTCTCTTGCAGACAACATATCGATGGGGCTTGTTTTTTAATCCAATCTGTTAGCCTGTGTCTTTTGATTGGGGCATTTAGCCCATTTACATTCAGGGTAACTATTGAAAGATAGGAATTTAGTTCCATTGTATTGCCTGTAAGGTGACTGTTACTGTATATGGTCTCTGTTCCTTTCTGGTCTATGTTGCTTTTAGGCTCTCTCTTTGCTTAGAGGACCCCTTTCAAGATTTCTTGTAGGGCTGGTTTCGTGTTTGCAAATTCCTTTAGTTTTTTTTGTCCTGGAAGCTTTTTATCTCTCCTTCTATTTTCAACGACAGCCTAGCTGGATATAGTATTCTTGGCTGCATATTTTTCTCATTTACTGCTCTGAATATATCGTGCCAGTCCTTTCTGGCCTGCCAGGTCTCTGTGGATAGGTCTGTTGCCAATCTAATGTTTCTACCATTGTGGGTTAGATATCTCTTCTCCCGAGCTGCTTTCAGGATTTTCTCCTTATCTCTGAGACTCGTAAGTTTTACTATTAGATGTCAGGGTGTTGACCTATTTTTATTGATTTTGAGAGGGGTTCTCTGTGCTTCCTGGATTTTGATGCCTCTTTCCTTCCCCAAATTAGGGAAGTTCTCTGCTCTAATTTGCTCCAATATACCTTCTGCCCCTCTCTTTCTTCTTCTTCTGGGATCCCAATTATTCTAATGTTGTTTCATCTTTTGGTATCGCTTATCTCTCGAAATCTGCCCTCGAATTCCGGTAGTTGTTTATCTCTCTTTTTCTCAGCTTCTTTATTTTCCATCATTTGGTCTTCTATCTCACTGATTCTCTGCCTCATTTATCCTAGCAGTTAGTGCCCCCATATTTTATTGTACCTCATTTATAGCCTTTTTGATTTCAACTTGGTTAGATTTTAGTTCTTTTAGTTCTCCAGAAAGGGGTTCTCTAATAACTTCCATGTTTTTTTCAAGCCCAACTAGTATCTTTAAAGTGATGATTCTGAACTCTACATCCGACATCGTACTAATGTCCGTATTGAGAAGGTCCCTGGCAGTCGGTAATACCTCTTGTTCTTTTTGTTGAGGTGATTTTTTCCGTCTTGTCATTTTGTCCAGAGGAGAATAGATGAATGAGAGAACAAAATGCTAACAGGGTTACAACGTCCCCAGAAAATATACTCTAAATAAATCAGAAAAGACCTAAAGCAGTGGGAAAAGAAAGGGAAAGAGAGAATAAAAAGGAAAAAAAAGAAAAGAAAAAAAGAAATAAAGATAAAAACAAACAAAAACAATACAAAACAAAAAAACAGAATATGATCAAATATGATCAGGCTGGTATATAGATCAGTGCCACACAATAGATTTTGGATGTATTTTGGTCTGTTAGAAGAAAGTGCCTCCCAAAATTTTAAAGAAAGAAAAACTTATATATGTACAAAAATAAGGGTTGATGTGATGAGGGGATGGAATATGACTGTAAAGATGGAAATTATAAAAAATTGTATAAAAGGAATTGATAAGTTGTTTGAAAAAAGAAAGAAAAGGATTTAAAAAAAAAAAGAAAAAGGAGAGAATGTGATCAGGCAGGGGAGCAGGAAAAAACCATACACTAAAGATTTAGGGTATATTTTGATCTGTTAGAAGAAACTATCTCAAAATTTTAAAGAGAGAACAACTTATGTATATATGCCAAAAATACGGGTAACTACTAAGAAGGGATAGCATATGACTCTAAAAATGAAAAATAAAAATGTTTTTTTAAAAAAGGGATTGATAAGATGTTGGTTGAAAAAGGGTAAAAGAAAAATTCAAAAAAAAAAAAAAAAGAGAGTTAAAAAAAAATTAACTTTGAAAGACTACAGAATCATGGTAAAAAGCCATGCATTCTATGTGCAGTATTCCCCTAGGGCTGGAGTTCTGCCGTTCTCATTGATCGGTAAACTTGGTCTTGGCTGGCTGTTCTCACTTGTCTTCTGGCGGAGGGGCCTGTTGCTGTGGTTCCGAAATGTCTTTGCCAGAGGTGGAATTACCCCGCCCTTGCCCGGTCCAGGCTAAATAATCTGCTTGGGTTTGCTCTTGGGAGCTTTTGTTCCCTGCAAGCTTTCTGTACAGCTTTGGATGTGGAGAGTGAAAATGGCGGCCTCCCAATCTCCGCCCCAGAGGAGCCGAGAACTTGGGCCCCGCTCCTCAGTGAGCCCCCAGAGAAAAGCCATCAGTCACTCCCATCTCCCCAGTCTCTGGCCGCACTCCTTGCTCACCCGGCCTGTGACCGCGTGTTTCTATCTCTGGCTCCCGACTCCGTGTGGAGTCTCCAAATCCCGCAGATCCCTGCGGTGCACTCCCGTGCCTCTCCTCCTGGGGAAAGAAGGTGAGTCTCCCCGGATCTGCCACTTGTTGGGTCCCTGCTGGAGGAGCAGTGGCCCGACTGTGCCGCAGATCACGGTTTATGGCAACCCCGAGCTGAGAGCCCGCGCCTGGGCTCCATCTCTGCAGCCGGCTTCCCCACTCCGATACCTGGGAGCTCTGCCGCACTCAGGCACCCCCGGTCTTTCTGTGACCCCGAGGGTCCTGAGACCACACTGTCCCATGAGGGTTCCACCCCCTGCTTAGCCACCAGAGTGACATCCCTCAGCGGAGCCGACTTCTAAAAGTTCCGATTTTGTGCTTCGTGGCTCTATCACTTGCCAGAAGCAGCCGACGGAGGCCCCTCCCCCGTCATCTATCCTCCAGAATATCGGCTCAGATTCACCTCTCCGCATGTCCTACCTTCCAGAAAGTGGTCGCTTTTCTGTTCAGAGAGTTGTTGCTATTCTTTTCTTCGATCTCCTGTTGAGTTTGTAGGTGTTCAGAATGGTTTGATCCCTATCCAGCTGAACTCCTGAGACCAGACGAAATCCAGGTCTCCTACTCCTCCGCCATCCCGCTCCACCCCCCATTTTTTTTAATATTACAGTAATTGTTATGAACAATCAAATCAAATGTTACTACCAAGTCTTAAAAGATGTACAATGTAAAGGTAAAAGTAACTTCAATATAAGAAACGATTTAAATTCATTTTAGACAGATGGAGAAAAATAAGGGGGGAGTTATTGGAAAAAGTTAAAATATCCTGATAATCTTTTTTTAAATAAAACTTTTTTTAAAGATGTATTTATTTATTTATTTGACAGAGAGAGAGAGAGAGAGTGAGCACAAGCAAGGGGAACTGCAGGCAGAGGGAGAGGGAGAAACAGGCTCCCCACAGAGCAGGGAGCCCAATGCCAGGCTCGATCCCAGGACCCTGAGATCATGACCTGAGCCAAAGGCAGCCGCTTAACTGACTGAGTCACCCAGGCGCCCAGTCTTTTATTTTTTTAAACATTTTAGTATGTATGTGTGTATTTTGTGTATATGTGTGTATTTTTAATTTAGATATGGTTGACATACAACTTTATACTAGTTTTAGGTGTACTACATAATGATTTGATATTTGTATATATTGCCATTCCATTTCTCTACAACTTTTTAGAGTGAAACTCCTTGTACCACCACCACCACCAACACTCACTCCCCTGAAGATTCACAATGATCCTCATGTCCTCTAATCCTATGGCCAGCTCTTAGACTTCATTTTCTTTGATCTTTCATCTGCATTTTTCAGAACTGATGACTCCTTTCTTCTTTTTTTTATTATGTTATGTTAATCACCATATGTTATATCATTAGTTTTTGATGTAGTGTTCCATGATTCATTATTTGTGTATAACACCCAGTGCTCCATGCAGAACGTGCCCTCTTTAATACCCATCACCAGGCCAACCCATCCTCCCACCCCCCTCCCCTCTAGAACCCTCAGTTTGTTTTTCAGAGTCCATCGTGATGACTCTTTTCTTCTTAAGGGACTTTCTGTGTGGTGCCTAATAAACTACATCCTTTTGGTTTTCTCATCTCCTCACTGACTGTCCTTTCTTACCCTGCTCTGTTGGCTCCCCCTCCTCTTCCATATCTTGAATCAATATTATGCTGGATTGTTCTATTTTCATTTTGGTCAAGCTGGGAATTACATCTCCTAGAACCCCTTTTTCTCTATGGCTCCAGGTTAGAGTTGCTCAAAAGAGGAACTTGCATATAGGATTTGAGAAGTGGAACTGAAGCCGAGTCATTATTCTCTGAATAATTTCAGGGCCAGATATGTTAATGGAAAAATATGGAAGTGCCTGGAAAATTCCAGCTTGTATTTTTCTTTCATTCCAAGTCCAGTTCTTCCTCTCAATTTCTTATTCTGTTGACCAGCAGTGGTCTCACGCACACTACTAGATGCTTGACTATAGTTGCACAGAATTAGTAGCTTCATAGATGCAGCGGCTTCTATGTTCCTCATAAAGAGTTCCCTATTTGGAGTTCCACCTCAGTGACTGAACAAGCCTAGTTTATCAGATTTCCCTGAAAGCTCCATCTTGTTCGCTTGTGCCAATGTTATGAAAAGACTGGTTAGTGACTTCCTCAAATCCTCCATTCTCCCTGCCAGATCTTTACTGCTTCAACTCCTCCAATAATTGTATAAAGTCTAATTCCAATAATAAACCTTTTATCCTATATTACTATTAATTGAATCCTGGGTCAAATATTGGTACCACTAGAAGTAGTTCTAGAGGAATACAACATTAATATAACATTAGAACTCAGATATGACTAGATTTAAAGGCATTGATTATCCTGCTGTCATTGATGAATGGGACATTGGTAGTCTATGTCAAGCAATAGTTATTTTCCAAGTTATGTAATGTATAATTGAAATAGACAACTAAACAACTGGTAGAATCCCCATATTGGCTCCCTGATGTATGGAGTGAGGTCTTTTATGATAGGAAAGGCAAATGAAAAACTCTCTAGAACTTCTTCCTACTAAATCAGTAACTCATAATCAGTAACTGCATTCCTGGAGGGATTGAAGAGATTTTTTTTTTTTTTTCTACTAGTAAGGACTAAGAAGATGCAAGGGTGGTGATTGCTACTACATCCCCATCCAATTTGTCTTTTTAGACTAGGCGGATGACAGACAGATCCTGGAAAATGAGAGTGGATTACCACAAACTTAATCAGATGATGGGGGAATCCATTTGTAACTTGTTGCAAATATGGTTTCTTTACTGGATCTAACCAACACACCCTTTGGAATCTACTATTCAACTAGTAACCTAGTAAATACCTTAGTAAAGACTACCAGAAGCAGTTTTCTTTTAGCTGGTAACTAGCAATACACTTCTCTATCATAGAACTATATCAACTATTTATCCCTTTATCATAACCCTTTTCTCAGGAACATCCCTGCCTCTCCATTCTTTTTTTTTTTTTTTTAAAGGTTTTATTTATTTATTTGACAGAGAGAGACACAGCGAGAGAGGGAACACAAGCAGGGGGTGTGGGAGAGGGAGAAGCAGGCTTCCAGCCGAGCAGGGAGCCCGATGCGGGGCTCGATCCCAGGACCCTGGGATCATGACCTGAGCCGAAGGCAGACGCTTAAGACTGAGCCACCCAAGCGCCCCCCTGCCTCTCCGTTCTAAAGGACATCTTGTCTTGCTGGTTCACCATGTTGATGACATCATGTTGCTTGGACCTCTTAAGCAAGAAGTAGACACCTTCCTAGACATATATGTGCCAGAATATAGGAAGTATTTCCCACAAAAATGCAGGAGCATGCTAATTTGGCCAAGCTTTTAGCCATCCAGTGGTCTGTGGCATATTAAGTTGTCTGCTATGAAAGGGGTCATGGGTATTAGCATAATACCATGGAGTGTAGATATAACATAGGGTTTATTAGGGGAAAAACTTAAAATTAGAGAAGTGGTAGAGTGCACTCAGTCCCTTGAATTCTCATTACTCTGTGAAATCCAGCACAGACTTGCTTTAGCCAGAAAGCTAGACGTGCAAAAAGAACTCCTCCTCACTCACCCCATTATGTAATTTAGCCTAAGAAGGGGTAGAGAGTGCCTGATTACTTGTAGTAAAAAGAAGTAGAACAGGGTTCAGGAAATGCTAGTAAAGATACATAATAGAGACCAAGGTATACATACGGAGGGCTCAGTAAACAACCTTGCCTGTTAAATGGAATGCTAAATAAGCCAAAGACATTACCTCTGTAGGCTGGCTCAGTGGAGATAAGCCAGCTCTCTGCTAAGCTTCCAAAAGTGGAAGGAGATGAGCCCCTAAGGCTGTCTGGATTTGTCTCTCATCAATATCCCTTCCAAGGAAAGGGAGAAGTTGCTGCATCTGGCCGCTCTTCCAGTTCTAAAACAGTGCAATTGGTTGTTCATTTTGTCTAGGAGAAATGGCCAAATATGTGGATCTGTGCTGATTCATGGGTAGGGACTGATGGTTTGACTGTGTTGTCAGAGACCTGGAAGGAACACAAAGGAAAAATTATGTCCAGTAGTCCAGAGGTAATATGTGGAAGAACTCTCCAAAAAGGTCATGAAGGATAAAAATATCTGTGTCCCATCTGATTATTTACCAAAGAGTAGCCTTAGCAGAGGTGAATCTTAATAACCAGGTGGACATGATGACTCATGTTAGGATGTTAGTCAGCCTCTTTTTCCAGCCATCCCTCCTCTTGCCTAGTAGGCTTATGATGAAGGTGGCAATGGTGCAGAAATGAAGGATAGTCTTGTGATCTTTATAACCCTGAAGTAATTGATCTGATAGAATGGTAGACTGTCTTTTTGAAGACTCAGTTATGGTGCCATGTGTTTAGCACTATTTTGCAGAGCTAGTGTAATTCTTCAGGATAAATGTAGGCTCTGAATCAGTGACCAGTGGGAATAGTTCTTCCTGTTACCCTTAATGATCCAGTAGCAAAATTTGTTCCCACAACTTTGGGGTCTGCTGATTTAGAGTTCTTACTGAGAATGGGAAGTCCATTTTTTACTAGAGGATGTACAAAGACTTATAAACTGGAAGTTGAGACTATTACCTGGTCATTTATTACCTTCTCCCAGTGGACCAGCAGGCAAAGAAGAGGATCATTGCATTAGAGGGCTTGCTGATCCTATCAAGGAGAAATTAAACTTCTCCATTACAATGGGGGCAGGGAATAGTATGTCTGGAAAACACGAAGTTCTCTGGATGCCTCAGTGCTCCTCCATGTTTTATGTTAATGTTAATGAAATACTGCCACAATTCAATAGAGGCAGGACTCCTAATGGCACAGATCTTGAAGGAACAAATGTTTTGGTTACCTTGGCATAAGGCAAGGAATCATGACCAGCCAAGTTATTTGCTGAGCTTAAAGAGAGGCTAGATGGACAATGGAAGCAGGAAGTTATAAATACCAGTTATGATGGCCTGACAAGTTACAGAAATAAAAACTCTAGTAGTTATTTCTTCCTTACTTCATTGTAAATGTGTGTGTGTGTGTATAAAATACCATTTGTTTTCTTTCATTTTTCTTTTTCCCATTCTCATACTCTTCAACATAAAATGTATTAATATTGCTTAAGGCATAGATTGTGGCTCAGAAGAAGAATGAACATTATTTACAGATGGACAAAGAGGGAACTTTGTGTATCCCTATCTGGGGAGGCTATGCTATGTATTGTTGGTTATACTAAGGATAGTTGCATCATTTTAGGTAGAAGCATCATTTTGCTGTGGCCCTGATTTGGAAATTATATATGGTTAAAAAGGTACATATGGACAGCAAATTGACAAGGTCTGGACTTATCTGGATTGGTTAATCTAGGTGGGTACTACATTTCCAAGAATCTCCTTTCCTGAATAGTTCCAGGTTATAGTTGGCCAAAACAGGAACTTCTGTGAGATTCAGAGGGTGGACAAACATACACAGAGGTCCCAGCTTGTCCTCATTCTCTCCTACATCCAGCTCTTCTTTCCAACTGCTAGGCAGGTTATCCAGGCATCTCTGCCAGATGCTTGGCTATGGACCCACAGGAAGCTACCCAGAGACCACAACTAATAAACTTCTGCAGATTGTACTTGGCTTCTCAGATTTCCCCAGAAGCCCAGCTTGTCTACCTGCACCAGTACTTCAGGAAGACGAGGTAGTGTCTTTTCCCCTAAATCTGCCTCCAGGTGTTTTCTTTTTCAGCCACTCCCATAATTGTGTAAAGTCTAATTCTTCTAATCAATTCCTTATCCCACAACAAGCAAAATGCTTCTGCCTCCCTGTCTGAACCCTGGCTGGTACAGAGCCTACGAGAATACCTGTTATAGGTATTTGATAAATGTTAAGTGTCTGTGTCTGTGTATCTGATGGGGATAGGCAAATTGCTGGTGAAGCCATACTAGAGGTAAATGCTGTTCTAATTTTCTGTGGTTTGCAATTATCATGGATGGAACTGAGAATTTATAACCCTAAGTATTGAGAAAGGGAATTTGGGATAATTCCTGGACCTATGATGGTACAGGGGGAGGGTAGTTAAATATTGCTTGCTCAAACTCTTCCACCTGAGGCATACAAGTTACTCTTCAAGGATTCTGTTGAAACCAAAACTGTAGAAGTGAACAATTTGTGACACAAAATCAGAAAAGCATTAGCTATTTGGATGATGGATTAGACAAAGTAACAGCAACAATAACCAAAATAATAACAACAACAAAAGACAATAGAAACGAACAAAAAATTCCTGGTCTTAGAATATATGTGTATTTCTACAACAAAGCAAAGTGAATTTTTAAACATTTTTATTGAAATCAAGGAAGGCTACTCAAAAGTTTCTGGTGAGCAAGATTTAAGAAATTAAAAATATATTAATTTAAGATGTATGGGCTAGCATGAATATTATATCTGTTTGGCAGTTTTCTTTTTATCATTTTATTTCAGAAAATAAAAATATTTATAAAGCGTCTCACAAATACATATAAGATCTCAGTCCTCCTGCTCAAATCTTTTCCCATGACAGTTTAAGTTCCTTACAACAACCATAACAACTTTTGAGTTATTTTCTTAAGTTCTACTCAGACTTCATTACACTACCTCTTTTTTTGTTCCTTAAAGACAAAAATTCCCTCATTTTTAACTTGTTCTGCTAAAGTGACAGACTCTAGAGTAGGTACTTTTTGTGCACTTTCTCTAACTTTCAAAAAGGTAAAGAACATAGGAATTATGTTTCCTGGTTTGGAGGTGAGGAAAGTGAAGATCAGAGAGATTAAAGTGATGTACTCAGGGTCACACAATGAGGTCATAAGTTTAACCCAGATCCACATTCCTTCCACTTCACTATCTTGCTTCCATTTAACTTTTGTATCATTGCTTTCCCCATCCCAAGAACTATTGCACATTCAATTTCTATAGCTATTGCTAAAGTGCTCTCCAGAAACTGTACCAATATACGTATACTCCTACCAGAGTAGAAAAGTCTCTATTTCTCCACATTTTCATCAGTACCAACTAGATTTTCGAAAATTATTTTAGAACCAGGATGTGATTATAAAGATTATTGCTAGGTTGAAATTTAGGAATAACATGATATGTTAGATATTTAAAATGTTAAATGCCAGGCATTTGCGTTTGAGTGTGTAGTGTTTTAAATAAAATTTTAAATAAACCTATGGACTTCTACACAATTGACTATAATTGTGTCAGGCCTTAGATTCAGCTGGAGCTTAGGTCTCATATTCTGGAATTGGTGTATAAGACAGAGCATTAAGCTACTGGCTAACTGAGGCTCTCAGCAAACCGTGGAACTTTAGGCTCCTCACTGAGAGGGCCAGAAACTTTCCTGTCATACTTTGTTAGCCTAAGAAATGGTCCTGCCATAAAGAACAGCAAATACTTGGCCTAGTACCACCATTCCTGTCGACTCAGAGAAAGATACAATTCTGAAGGAATATGTCCATGATGGGTGAGTATGGAATCCATACCATTCTTCAAGCATAAGGAGATTCCAGTGGCTTCCTAGGGCTGCTCATCCATGGAATCTGGTTCTGAGCTTTTCCAACCTAAAGACATTTCAATTTCCCACAGTTTCCTCCACCTTCTCCAATCCAGCACTGCCAGTAAATGCAAAGAGAGCCTGTAAATCTCACTTTTTTTCTTTTTCTCTTATCTGCTATAATTTCTGGCCCTCTGGGAAGTAAAATTGGATAGTAGGAAGGTAGAGAAAGACAGAGAGAATGCCAGAGTCTGAAACTTGTTTTATTTAGGATTCTTCCAAAATGCAGACCATAAAATAAGAATTTGGGTGCAGGTAATTTATTTGACAGATCATCCTGGGAAGCACAAGATAAAGAGTGGGGATAGTGACACAGGGAAGGGACAGGAGATAACACAGGATGCATTAATTACTGGGGCTACTGCAGTGGGCAGTTGGAGCTCAGTCCTCCTGGGAACTTCTGATAACCTATGTTGAATGTGCTTCAGAATTGAGGGGTAAGGAAGCTGGGATTGATCCACCTCTTATTGGTTGAGATTGCCCTTGGGGACATTGAATCCCTGACACTTCTAATCTGCCGTATATGGAGGTTGGGTGAGCTGTGATGCTGGAAAAAAATATCTGAGGCCAGAAGCAGAGTGATGTATACACTAGAGGCATGTTGTTGTCAGCATGCCAGGTGGTTCCCAAAGCAGGTGAACTTAGAGGTGGGGTTAGAGATATGGGGCAGGGTCCCAACAATATTTGCTCTAAGACCCAAGAGAGAAATTTCATGAATTTCACATTGTCTCCAGCCAACCCGATAATACTGTTCTGTATATGGATATAGATGTCTATAGAGAGAAAGGTAGAAATGCTGCTCCAGAGAAGGAGGGGAAAGGTAGGGATGTGGTATGGGTAAAGGTAGGAATAGGGATAAGAAAACAGGGATTACATATAGGGCTGTGTGCTCACATGTGTATGTATCATTTGTGGCCATGTCATGTGGTCTATAGCCATATTTGATGGGAAACTAAAAATCTATTAAATGCAAGGGAAAACTGTGGCCCCTGCATGGAAGCTGAAAGAGGGATAGCTACATAGTCATTCAAGAAAGTTAATCTCTATCTATTTCCTCATCAGACTGGATGAAACTTGGATTGAATAGCCCTATATTCTGCTGAATCCTAGAAAGTCCCCCCCACACACACACAAAGGACTGTGTCTTCCCAGTGTTTCTCAGCCCTGACTTCTTACTGAAGTTCTCAGGAGAACTTTAAAAGTACTGATGCCTGGGCCACACCTCCAGGGGTTCTGATTTAATTGGGCTCAGTGCAGTCGGGAACTGAGACTTGTAAAAGCTTCCCAGGGGACTTTCATGTGCAGCCAAGGTGAGAACCTCTGCCCTGGAAGTTCTTGAAGCGGTATTACTTCCTTTTATTTTCCTGGTGCATGAATGACAAAGTTCCCACCTCCCAGGTAGGTGAGCTGGGGTGGTGGTGAAATGACCTATGAGCCATTAAAACCTTAGGGAGAACACATGTCAAGGATGAAGGATCAGATTATTATGCTGAAGTGACTGTGGTTGGCAGAGAGACCTGCATATGTCCTGTTCTAGAAAGGAAGGGAGTAAACCTGGATCTGGTTTTGAAAAAGAGGAGCATGTTCTTTGAGTCATCCTCAGTTGCCATTATTTAATACGTTTCAGCTAACGTGTCCAGGAGATGGACATGATCTGTTATTCTCAAGCTTCATTGTTTATCCCAGATCTCAAAAACCATGTCAAGTTACCCAGTGCTCTTAAGCATGTGTGTGGCAGGGGGAGGAGGAAGATGGTGGAGGAATAGGAGACTGAAATTTCATCTGTTCCCAGGAATTCAACTAGATAGGGATCAAAACATTCTGAACACCTACAAACTCAACAGGAGATCAAAGAAAAGAATAGCAGCAACTCTCTGAACAAAAAAGCAACTTTCTGAAAGGTAGGATGTGCAGAGAAGTGAATCTGAGGCAATATTCGGGTAGATAGATGGGGGGGAGGGGGGCCTCCGTCTGCCACTTCTGGCAAGTGATAGAGCAGCAGAGCACAAAATCAGATATTTTAGAAGTCGGCTCCGCTGACGGATGTCCCTCCAGTGGCTAAGTGGGGGATGGAACCCTCTCTGGGACAGTATGGTCTCAGGACCATCAGGGTCACAGAAAGACCAGGGGTGCCTGAGTGCAGCAGAGCTCTCAGGTATCAGAGCGGGGAAGCTGGCTGCAGAGACGGAGCTGAGGAGTGGGCTCTCAGCTTGGGATTGCCATAAACCATGATCCGCGGCACCGTCAGGCCACTGCTCTTCCAGCAGGGACCCAACAAGCGGCAGATCCGGGGAGACTCCCCTTCCTCCCCTGGGAGGAGTGGCGTGGGAGCGCACTGCAGGGGTCTGCTGGGTTTGGAGACTCCACACCGGGTAGTGTGCCAGAGATAGAAACACACGGTCACAGGCCGGGTGAGCACGGAGTGCAGCTGGAGACCAGGGAGACAGGACTGATTGACTGCTTTTCTCTGAGGCGCAGGGCCCTGAGTTATCGCCTCCTCCAGGGTGGAGATTGGGAGGCCGCCATTTCACCCTCGTCCTCCAAAGCTGTACGGGAAGCTTGCAGGGAACAAAAGCTCCCGAGAGCAAACCCGAGCAGATTACTTAGCCTGGACCTGGCAAGGGCAGGGCAATTCTACCTCCAGCAAAGACATTTGGGAATCACTGCAACAGGCCCCTCCCCCAGAAGATCAGCAAGAACAGCCAGCCAAGACAAGTTTACTGATCAATAAGAACAGCAGAACTCCAGCGCTAGGGGAATACTGCACAAAGAATTCATGACTTTTTTTCCCATGATTCTTTAGTCTTTCAAAGTTAATTTTTTTTTTTAACTTTCTTTCTCTTTTCTTTTTTTTTCTTTTTGAATTTTTCTTTTTCCCTTTTTCAACCAACATCTTATCAATCCCTTTTTTAAAAAGTCTTTTTTATTGTTCATTTTAGAGTCATATTCTATCCCTTCATAGTAGTTAACCTTATTTTTGGTATATATATATAAGTTGTTCTCTCTTTAAAATTTTTGGGATACAGTTTCTTCTAACAGACCAAAATATACCCTAAATCTCTAGTGTCTGGCTTTGTTCTAGTCTCCTGCCTGATCACATTCTCTCCCTTTTTTTTTTTAATCCTCTTCTTTCTTTTTTCAACCGTTTTATCAATTCCTTTTATAAAATCTTTTATAAAGATTTTTATAAAGTGGCTCAGATTTTATAAAGTGGCTCAGTTGGTTGAGCGGCTGCCTTCGGCTCAGGTCATGATCCTGGAGTCCCTGGATTGAGTCTCGCATCGGGCTCCCTGCTCGGCAGGGGGTCTGCTTCTCCCTCTGATGCTCCCCCCTCTCATGTGCTCTCTCTCATTCTCTCTCTCTCAAATAAATAAATAAAATCTTTTAAAAAAAAATCTTTTATAGTTTTCGTCTTTACAGTCATATTCCATCCCTATATCATATTAACCTTTATTTTTGTATATATATAAGTTTTTCTTTATTTAAAATTTTGGGAGGCGCTTTCTTCTAACAGAACAAAATATGCCCAAAATCTAGTGTATGGAACTGATCTATGCACCAGCCTGATCATATTTGATCATATTCTGCTTTTTGTTCTGTTTTGTTTTTATTTGTTTGTTTTTGTCTTTTTCTTTTTCTTTTTTCTTCCTTTCCCTTTCTTTTCCCTGGTTTCAGGACATTTCTGATTTGTTTAGTTTATATTTTCTGGGGACGTTGTTACCCTGTTAGCATTTTGTTCTATCATTCATCTATTCTCCTCTGGACAAAATGACAAGATGGAAAAAATCACCTCAAAAAAAAGAAAAAGAGGCATTACCCACTGCCAGGGAACTAATCAATACAGACATTAGTAAGATGTTGGAACAGGAGTTCAGAATGATGATTTGAAAGATACTAGCTGAGCTTGAAAAAAGCATGGAAGATATTAGAGAAACCCATCCTGGAGAAATAAAAGAACTAAAATCTAACCAAGTCAAATTCAAAAAGGCTATTAATGAGATTCAATCAAAAATGGGGGCTCTAACTGCTAGGATAAATGAGGCAGAAGAGAGAATCAGTGAGATAGAAGACCAAATGATGGAAAATAAAGAAGCTGAGAAAAAGAGAGATAACAACTACTGGATCACGAGGGCAGAATTCGAGAGATAAGTGATACCATAAGATGAAACAATATTAGAATAATTGGAATCCCAGAAGAAGAAAAAAGACAGAAAGGGGCAGAAGGTATATTGGAGCAAATTACAGCAGAAAACTTCCCTAATTTGGGGAAGGAAACAGGCATCAAAATCCAGGAGGCACAGAGAACCCCCCTCCAAATCAATAAAAATAGGTCAACACCCTGACATCTAATAGTAAAACTTACGAGTCTCAGAACAAAGAGAAAATCCTGAAAGCAGCTCAGGACAAGAGATCTGTAACCTACAATGGTAGAAACATTAGATTGGTAACAGACCTATCCACAGAGACCTGGCAGGCTGGAAAGGACTGCCATGATATATTCAGAGCAGTAAATGAGAAAAATATGCAGGCTAGAATACTATATCCAGCTAGGCTGTCATTGAAAATAGAAGAAAAGATAAAATGCTTCCAGGACACACAAAAACTAAAAAATTTGCAAACACGAAACCAGCCCTACAAGAAATCTTGAAAGGGGTCCTCTAAGCAAAGAGAGAGTCTAAAATCAACAAGACCAGAAAGGAACACAGACAATATACAGTAACAGTCACCTTACAGGCAATACAATGGAACTAAATTCCTATCTTTCAATAGTTACCCTGAATGTAAATGGGCTAAATGCCCCAATCAAAAGACACAGGGTATCAGATTGGATAAAAAAACAAGACCCATCCATATGCTGTCTGCAAGAGACTCATTTTAGACCCAAAGACACCCCCAGATTGAAAGTAAGGGGGTGGAAAACCGTTTACAATGCTAATGGACACCAAAAGAAAGCTGGGGTGGCAATCCTTATATCAGACAAATTAGATTTTAAACCAAAGACTGTAATAAGAGATGAGGAAGGACACTATATCCTACTTAAAGGGTCTATCCAACAAGAAGATCTAACAATTGTAAATATCTATGCCCCTAACATGGGAGCAGCCAATTATATAAGCCAATTAATACCAAAAGCAAAGAAGCACATTGACAACAATACAATAATAGTGGGGTACTTTAACAACCCCCTCACTGAAATGGACAGATCATCTAATCAAAGATCAACAAGGAAATAAAGACTTTAAATGACACACTGAACCAAATGGACTTCACAGACATATTCAGAACATTCCATCCCAAAGCAACAGAATACACATTCTTCTCTAGTGCCCATGGAACATTCTCCAGAATAGATCACATCCTAGGTCAGAAATCAGGTCTCAACCAGTACCAAAAGATTGGGATCATTCCCTGCCTATTTTCAGACCACAGTGCTTTGAAACTAGAACTCAATCACAACAGGAAAGTTGGAAAGAACTCAGATACATGGAGGCTGAAGAGCATCCTACTAAAGAATGAATGGGTCAACCAGGAAATTAAAGAAGAATTTTAAAAATTCATGGAAACCAATGAAAATGAAAACACAACTGTTCAAAATCTTTGGGATGCAGCAAAGGCAGTCCTAAGAGGAATGTATATAGCAATAGAAGCATTTCTCAAGAAACAAGAAAGGTCTCAAATACACAACCTAACCCTACACCTAAAGGAGCTGGAGAAAGAACAACAAATAAAGCCTAAACCCAGCAGGAGAAGAGAAATAATAAAGATCAGAGCAGAACTCAATGAAATAGAAACCAAAAGAACAGTAGAACAGATCAATGAAACTAGGAGCTGGTTCTTTGAAAGAATTAACAAGATTGATAAACCCCTGGCCAGACTTATCAAAAAGAAAAGAGAAATGACCAAAATAAAAACCTGAATGAAAGAGGAGAGATCAAAACCAAAACCAAAGAAATACAAACAACTATAAGAACATATTATGAGCAACTCTATGCCAGCAAATTAGGTAACCTGGAAGAAATGGATGCATTTCTAGAGATGTATCAACTACCAAAACTGAACCAGGAAGAAATAGAAACCTGAACATACCAATAGCCACTAAGAAACTTGAAGCAGTGATGAAAAATCTCCCAACAAACAAAAGTCCAGGTCCAGAAGGCTTCCCAGGGGAATTCTACCAAACATTTAAAGAAGAATTAATAACTATTCATCTGAAACTGTTCCAAAAAATAGAAATGGAAGGAAAACTTCCAAACTCGTTTTATGAGGCCACCATTACCTTGATCCCAAAACCAGACAAAGACCCCATCAGAAAAGAGAATTACAGACCAATATCCTTGATGACCATGGATGCAAAAATTCTCCCCAAAATACAAGCCAATAGGATCCAACAGTACATTAAAAGGATTATTCACCATGACCAAGTGGGATTTATCCCTGGGCTACAAGTTTGGTTCAACATCCGCATATCAATCAACGTGATACAATATATTAATAAAAGAAAGAACAAGAACCATATGATCCTCTCAATAGATGCAAAAAAAGCATTTGACAAAGTAGAGCATCCTTTATTAATCAAAACTCTTCAGAGTATAGGGATAGAGGTTACATACCTCAATATCATAAAAGCCATCTATGAAAAACCCACAGCAAATATCATTCTCAATGGGGAAAAACTGAGAGCTTTCCCCCTAAGGTCAGGAACACGGCAGGGATGTCCACTCTCACCACTGCTATTCAACATAGTATTAGAAGTCCTAGCCACAGCAATCAAACAACAAAAAGAAATAAAAGGCATCCAAATTGGCAAAGAAGAAGTCAAACTCTCACTCTTTGCAGATGATATGATACTTTATGTGGATAACCCAAAAGACTCTACCCCAAAACTGCTAGAACTCATACAGGAATTCAGTAAAGTGGCAGGATATAAAATCAATGCACAGAAATCAGTGGCATTCCTAAACACCAACAACAAGACAGAAGAAAGAGAAATTAAGGAGACGAGCCCATTTACAACTGCACCCAAAACCACAAGATACCTAGGAATAAATCTAAGCAAAGAGGTAAAGAATCTGTACTCAGAAAACTATAAAATACTCATGAAAGAAATTGAGGAAGACACAAAGAAATGGAAAAATATTCCATGCTTATGGATTGGAAGAACAAATATTGTGAAGATATCAATAATACCTAGAGCAATCTACACATTCAATGCAATCCCCATCAAAATACCATCCACTTTTTTCAAAGAAATGGAACAAATAATCCTAAAATTTGTATGGAACCAGAAAAGACCTGGAGTAGCCAGAGGAATGTTGAAAAAGAAAAGCAAAGCTGGTGGTATCACAATTTTGGACTTCAAGCTCTATTACAAAGCTGTCATCATCAAGACAGTATGGTACTGGCACAAAAACAGACACATAGATCAATGGAACAGAATAGAGAGCCCACAAATGGACCCTCAACTCTATGGTCAACTAATCTTTGACAAACAGGAAAAAATGTCCCATGGAAAAAAGACAGCCTCTTCAACAAATGGTGTTGGGAAAATTGGACAGCCACATGCAGAAGAATGAAACTGGACCATTTCCTTACACCACACACAAAAATAAACTCCAAATGGTTGAAAGACCTAAATGTGAGACAGGAATCCATCAAAATCCTAAAGGAGAACACAGGCAGCAACCTCTTCGACCTCAGCCACAGCAACTTCTTCCTAGAAACATTGCCAAAGGTAAGGAAGCCAGAGAAAATGAACTATTGGGACTTCATCAAGATAAAAAGCTTTTGCACAGCAAAAGAAACAGTTAGCAAAACCAAAAGACAACCAACACAATGGGAGAAGATATTTGCAAATGACATATCAGATAAAGGGCTAGTATTCAAAATCTATAAAGAACTTATCAAACTCAACACCCAAAGAACAAATGATCCAATCAAGAAATGGGCAGAAGACATGACCAGACATTTTTCCAAAGAAGACATCCAAACAGCCAACAGACACATGAAAAAGTGCTCAACATCACTCAGCATCAGGGAAATCCAAATCAAAACCTCAGTGAGATGTCACCTCACACCAGTCAGAATGACTAAAATTAACAACTCAGGAAACGACAGGTGTTGGTGGGGATGCAGAGAAAGGGGAACCCTCCTACACTGTTGGTAGGAATGCAAGCTGGTGCAGCCACTCTGGAAAACAGTATGGTTTAACCTGTTGATGGGTATTAAAGAGGGCACGTACTGCATGGAACACTGGGTGTAATACGCAAACAATGAATCATGGAACACTACATCAAAAACTAATGATGTAATGTATGGTGATTAACATAACATAATATTAAAAAATTAAAAGCATGTGTGTGGCAATATCTCAGCTGGTTGAATTTGCAGGTCTAAGAAGAGTATGACAATGCCTAAAATTCGTGTAATGATAAACATTTACTGAGTACCTACTATGGAGAAAGATCTCTATCAATACAGTAAGAACAACAGATATGAACTATTTGTGGACTTTTTCCTCAAGGACCTTTTGGTTCTTTAGAGGAAATTCACTCATTCATTCAGCAAATATTTATTGGGCATCCATAATGTGCTAGTCATTATCCTGAGTTCTGGGGTTATAATAGTGAACAAACGAGAGAGATCCCTGCTTATATGAAACATATATCCTACTGGGGAAAACAATTAACAAATAAACTAATAAAATATGTATTATCAGAGGGTGATAAGTACAATGTAGAAAAATACAGTAGAAGGAGAATAACGGGGTGACACTTTTGATTGTGTGGAAGGGAAGGCTTTCTAGAGAGAATGATATTGAACAGGAACTGGACTAAGTGGAGAGGGAAGCCATATGGATATCTAGAAGGGAAAGTGCGGTGGTGGCTTAGATAAGGTAGAGTGATAGTGGCGGTGAGCAGTGATCCATTTCCAGATCTGTTTCAAGAAACATTCCATTCCTAAAGTGAGATCAATTGGGACTCCTGGTGTGCATTTTAAAGTTAATCACAGACCACACACCTATTCCCTGAGTGCTGCCCTATGCTCAGCAACATGTGAAAGTTATGTTGGTTCAAGAAAGAATGAGGTACAGACCTTCCCTTACTGTGTGGAGTAGATATGTTTTCACCAGACCTCAAAACCTCTTTTAGTTTCTTCAACCTGCAAATAAGCCATTTAACAAAGTGGACTGGTATTCACTCATACACATACCCATCTCAGTGAATTAGAAAGAACTGATTTCAAACACAAATATTTAACAAGCACCTACTCTGCATCAGACATTGTGTTAAGCATTTGGGGGAATATAATAGCTAGTTACATATGGTTCTTTTCTTTCAGGACTTTGTAATATCAGAGGGAAGACGAATTTCTCATGTCCTTCCCTTCTTCCATATGGTCCACCAATAACATTCAAAGCTGCTCCTTTAGTTAAGGAATTTTTATTAATAAGGGACAGAATCCCATGTGAAGAAGCTCAGGTAAGAAGAAATTTATACCAACAGTTTCCAATGGAACCCAATTGTTGACAGTATTGCTAGTGCTTGGGGGATTTGCAAAGGCTGTTAGAATCTTTGCTTCTCATTTTGGAGCTGTGTGATTTTTTATCCTTGTCCTTCTCTACACATCTGCTTCATGCTCTCCTTACAGCCTGGATTTCTCCTTTTCTCATGCTTTCCCATGGCCCCTTCAGAGACAATTCAACATAGTCCCTTTGGGTACATTACTTTTCAGCTCATGTCTCCTTGTCTTAGTCTCTGTGTCCCCATTTCCAATTTCCGGTAGAGAGAATATTATTGGTTAAGTCCATTAACTGTGATGTCGTTAGGGGTCACTTGATGTACAGGACCCCCCATTTTGATGTATGAGTAGATCGAGGAAGGTGAGCAGAAGTGAAGTGATGATTATCTCTAGTACCATATTTCTCTATTTTATTATCTTTACAAACTGTTGGATAGCCAGCCTGCTTCTCTATATATAGGGCTCAGTATTTAAGACCTTTCTCCATAGAGCACCTTCCTCATATCCAGCCTCATTATTATTTCCTGCTCATAGTGGTTCCCTGAATCAGTGATAGCTCCTTTACCGGCCTACCTGGGGGTTCACATTTAATAGATAGATTCCCTAATGGTGTTGTATTGAACACAGTCTTTTACACAAGTGAGTTTACCCCTGTGCATGCAGCAAAAAACCAGCTGCAATGATGATGTGGTGATGGTGGTGAAGGTGGTGGCAGACTGAGGCCAGTGCTCAGGTTACCCATGAAGCCATAGCTCCATCTCATCAGAGGGAGCTTTTCAGCTGTTGATAGGTGAGCAGTTCAAAAAGGATGGTCCATTGATAGCAAAACTAAACAACTCAGTCCATATTCATTACTCTTTATCTCCATTCATGGATTCTAAGCGATCATTTTTTCTTCCTAGCCTGTTTTTCCACGTGTGTGTGTGAACCTTCCTGATGTTAAGGCTACTGAGGGTGTGTAGGCAGCATGCTGAGAGAAAGTAGGATGAGGCCAGCTTAGCTGGCAGTGTGCCACTGGGGGGATTCTGCTGAAGCGGGAGCCCTACTGTATGTCATATTGGAATCAAACCTTCTATTGCTGAAAATCACAGTGCCTCTGATCTCAGCACCATCAGATAAGCTGCCAGAAAATAACATCTTAGATATTCATTTAACAGGAGGTAGGGGTATTGATAGAACTGTCTTGCTTTGAAAATTCCTACAAGGCAAAACCAAATGCACGGATGACAAAACTTTAGTGGAAGCACCAGAGAGATGGAAGCTAAAAGTATGGCAGAAACAAAGGTTGTGGGGATCTTTGAAATGTGTTCCCTTTTAAGAGCATTAGACAAACACATGGCAGAGACTGCACACCCCCCAATTATTTTCTGGCCTCTGTGCTCACAAACAATCACCATATGAAAAGCAAAGCTTCTTCATGAGAAAAGGGAAAAATGATTCTAAGAAACACAGAAATGTTCTAGAAATCATCCTGGTTGCCACTTGCCCTAAGCACCAACTGTGCTGGTTCCTGGGATACAAAGATGAATGGTGTGCAGGCTTGCTTTTCAGAAGCTGTGATACTAATCATGATAGTATTCTATCTGCAAGTCTCAACATTTATTCTTTCTGTACTCACTCCTACTGCCACCACCCCAGGCCTGGTCCTATCTTTTATATGAGTCACTGAAAAAGCTCCAGCGACCCTCTTTCCTTCCTTCACATCACACACTGCACTAAAGTTATTTCTTTCCAGCAGCGTACTTATCACACTGTCCCCCTGCTCAGGAAACAGCAGAAATCTCCCTACTGCCTACTGAATGGAATCTGAACTCTATGGCCTCATATTCAAGGCTCTTCCATTGAGCATCTTCCACTGTGTACACATATGCAGGTTTACCTTCGCTCCATGCCCATGGTGGTCTACCTGCTTTACTGACCTACACGAATAGTGCTCTTATTGTTACAAATAAAACATTGGCACCTACATTTTGAAATATTGAAGAATGTGTCTTTAAACTTTCTTTGACTGAATTTCCTATTTTCCATGCATGTGACATTTATGTTTATACTAATAAAGATACCTGAGGGGGGAAGAAAAGATGGTGGAGGAATACGGGACCATATTTCAACTGGTCCCCAGAATTGAGCTGGATATCTACCAGACCACTCTGAGCACCCACTAAATCAGCCTGAGATGTAAGAAAATCTGGATCTCTACAAACAGAATAACTCAGGTGGTTGGTTTCAAGGTACAAAGCAGGGAGCCGTGATTCTTCAGGCAGATATTGGAGGATAAACGACAGTGGGAGGGAGCCTGGCCATAGGGATTCTACACCTCTGGTGAGCGACAGCCTCGCTCGTTGGGGATGGGGCACAGACTCGCAGACCAGTAACAGCAGGGAAAGGACTTTAGGGCAGCACCCAGGGCGGAAACCTGGAGAGGAAGGGTCACATGTGTGAACTGGGAGTGGCTGGCAGTTTTAGAAGCAAAAAGGGCAGAGATGTGCCCCGACATGGAGACAGGACTGGGAGCACTGCAGAGGGGTGCACAACCCAGGACACTGCAGTTTATAGCAGCACAGACAGAAATGGAGACAGTGTGGCCTGGAGAGCTCACTGAAGAACAGACTGCGATCTCTCTGCTCTGAGGCAGAGGGTTGGAAACGGTCTCTTCTGCTCTAACTCACAGAAGAGATGTGGAAAGCCGCTAGGGAAAGCTGCCAGAGAAAAAAAGCCCCAAAACACTGATTCCCACTGAACCCATCCCCCACCACAGGGGAGCAGGGCAACTCTGCCGAAACAGGGTTGTCTGAGTAACAGCACAGCAGGCCCCTCCCCCAGAAGACAGGCTGGGAAAACAAGAGGCCAGCAACCCTAAAGTCCCTAGAAAACAGGTGTATCTTGCTTGGGTTCTGGTCAATAATTTGGACTCTATACAGTCCCTCAACCACCCATCCATAGAATGACTAGGAGGAGGAACCCCCAAAATAGAAAAGACTCAGAGATTATGACTTATGCTGCAGATTTACAAATGGATGCAGATATAACCAAGATGTCGGAGATGGAATTCAGGCTAGCAATTGTGAAGACAATAGCTAGAAATCAATTAATGGCAACATAGAGCCTCTAAGGGCAGAAATAAAAGGGGAATTGGCAGAACTTAAAAATGCTATCAATGAGATCCAATCCAATCTAGATAATCTAACAGCTAGGGTAACTGAGACAGAAGAGAGAATAAGCGACCTGGAAGACAATATAATAGATAAAAAGGGAAAAGAGGAGGCTAGGGAAAAACAACTCAGAATCCATGAAAATAGAATCAGAGAAATAAGTGACACCATGAAGCATTCCAATGTCAGAATCATTGGAATCCCGGAGGGAGTGAAGAGAGAGAGAGGACTAGAAGATGTATTTGAGCAAACCGTAGATGAGAACTTCCTTAATCTGGGGAATGAAACAAACATTCGCATTCTAGAGGCAGAGAAGACCCCTCCTAAGATCAAGAAAACAGGCCAACACCCCGGCATGTAATAGTAAAACTTGCAAATCTTAGAACCAAGGAAACCATCTTAAGGGCAGTTAGGGGGAAGAGATTCCTTACGTACAGAGGGAGGAACATCAGAATAACGTCAGACCTATCCACAGAGACCTGGCAAGCCAGAAAGGCCTGGCAAGACATATTCAGGGTACTAAATGAGAAGAACATGCAGCCAAGAATACTTTATCCAGCAAGGCTTTCATTTAGAATGGATGGAGTGATGAAGAGCTTCTAAGACTGGGAGAAACTGAAAGAATATGTGACCACTAAGCCGGCCCTGCAAGAAATATTAAGAGGGGTTCTATAAAAGGAGAAAGACCCCAAGAGTGATATACAACAGAAATTTACAGGGACAATCTATAAAAACAATGTCTTCACAAGCAACATGATGACAATTAATTCATATCTTTCAATAATCACTCTCAACGTGAATGGCCTAAATGCTCCCATAAAACAGCACACGGTTGCAGATTGGATAAAAAGACATCCATATGCTGTCTACAAGAGACTCATTTTGAACCTAAAGATATATCCAGACTGAAAGTGAAGGGATGGAGATCTATCTTCCATGCCAGCGGACATCAAAAGAAAGCTGGGGTAGCAATTCTTATATCAGAAAAATTAGATTTTAAACTAAAGTCTGTAGTTAGAGACACAGAAGGACACTATATCATTCTTAAAGGGTCTATCCAACAAGAAGATCTAACAATTGTAAATATCTATGCCCCCAACATGGGAGCAGCCATCTACATAAGCCAACTGTTAACCAAAATAAAGAGTCATATTGATAACAATACATTAATTGTAGGAGACCTCAACACTCCACTCTCAGCAATGGACAGATCATCTAAGCAGAAAATCAACAAGGAAACAAGAGCTTTGAATGATACACTGGACCAGATGGACCTCATAGATATATATAGAACATTCCACCCAGAACAACAGAATACTCATTCTTCTCGAAAGCATATGGAACTTTCTCCAGAATAGACTACATACTGGATCACAAATCAGGCCTCAACCGATACCAAAGATTGAGATTATTTCCTGCATATTCTCAGACCACAATGCTTTAAAATTGGAACTCAATCACAAGAAAAAATTTGGAAAAATTCAAACACTTGGAAGCTAAAGACCACTCTGCTCAAGAATGTTTGGGTCAACCAGGAAATCAAAGAAGAACTGAAACAATTCATGGAAATCAATGAGAACGAAAACACATCGGTCCAAAACCTATGGGATACTGCAAAGGCGGTCCTAAGGGGGAAATACATAGGCATCCAAGCCTCACTCAAAAAAATAGAAAAATCCCGAATTCACCAACTAACTCTACACCTTAAAGAACTAGAGAAAAAGCAACAAACGACACCTAAGCCACGCATTAGAAGAGAAATAATTAAAATTAGAGCAGAGATCAATGAATTAGAAACCAGAAACACAGTAGATCAGATCAACGAAACTAGAAGTTGGTTCTTTGAAAGAATTAATAAGATTGACAAACCACTGGCCAGACTTATCCAAAAGAAAAAAGAAGACCCAAATTACTAAAACTATGAATGAAAGGGGTGAGATCATGACTAACACCAAGGAAATAGAAACAATTATTAGAAATTATTATCAACAACTATATGCCAATAAACTGAGCAATCTGGATGAAATGGATGCCTTCCTGGAAACCTATAAGCTGCCAAGACTGAAACAGGAAGAAATTGACAACCTGAATAGACCAATAACCAGGAACGAGATTAAAGCAGTGATCAAAAACCTCCCAAAAAACAAGAGTCCAGGGCCTGATGGATTCCCTGGGGAATTCTACCAAACATTCAAAGAAGAAATAATACCTATTCTACTGAAGCTGTTTCAAAAAATAGAAACAGAAGGAAAACTTCCAAACTCATTCTATGAGGCCAGCATTACCTTAATCCCCAAACCAGGCAAAGACCCCATTAAAAAGGAGAATTTCAGACCAATATCCCTGATGAATATGGATTCCAAAATCCTCAACAAAATCCTAGCTAATAGGATCCAACAATACATTAAAAGGATCATCCACCACGACCAAGTAGGATTTATCCCCGGGATGCAAGGGTGGTTCAACATTCGCAAATCAATCAATGTGATAGAACACATTAATAAGAGGAGGGAGAAGAACCATATGGTCCTCTCAATTGACGCAGAAAAAGCATTTGACAAAATACAACATCCTTTCCTGATTAAAACTCTTCAGAGTATAGGGATAGACAGAACATTCCTCAAGTTGATAAAATCCATCTATGAAAAACCCACAGCGAATATCATCCTCAATGGGGAAAAGCTGAGAGCCTTTCCCTTAAGATCAGGAACACGTCAAGAATGCCCACTCTCTCCACTATTGTTCAACATAGTACTAGAAGTCCTAGCAACAGCAATCAGACAACAAAAAGAAAAAAAAGGTATTCAAATTGGCAAAGAAGAAGTCAAACTCTCTCTTTTTGCAGACGACATGATACTTTATGTGGAAAACCCAAAAGCCTCCACCCCCAAATTACTAGAACTGATACAGCAATTCAGTAATGTGGCAGGATACAAAATCAATGCACAGAAATTAGTTGCTTTCTTATACACTAACAACACAACTGTAGAAAGAGAAATTAGAGAAATCATTCCATTTACAATAGCACCAAAAACCATAAGATACCTCGGAATAAATCTAACCAAAGAGGTAAAGGATCTATACTCTAGGAACTACAAAACACTCATGAAAGAAATTGAAGAAGACACAAAAAGATGGAAAAATTTTCCATACCCATGGATCGGAAGAATAAACATTGTTAAAATGTCTATGCTACCCAGAGCAATCTATACCTTCAATGCCATCCCGATCAAAATTCCAATGACATTTTTCAAAGTGCTGGAACAAACAATCCTAAAATTTGTATGGAATCAGAAAAGACCCCAAATCGCCAAGGAAATTGAAAAAGAAAAACAAAGCTGGGTGCATAACATTGCCTGATTTCAAGCTATATTCCAAAGCTGTGATCACCAAGACAGCATGGTACTGGCACAAAAACAGACATATAGACCAATGGAACAGAATAGAGAACCCAGATATAGACCCTCAACTCTATGGTCAAATAATCTTTGACAAAGCAGGAAAAAACATGCAATGGGAAAAAGTCTCTTCAATAAATGATGCTGAGAAAATTGGACAGCCACATGCAGAAGAATGAAACTCGACCATTCTCTAACACCATACACAAAGATAAACTCAAAATGGATGAAAGACCTCAATGTGAGACAGGAATCCATCAAAATCCTAGAGGAGAACATAGACAGTAACCTCTTTGACATCGGCCACAGCAACTTCTTTCAAGATACATCTCCAAAAGCTAGTGAAACAAAAGCAAAAATGAACTTTTGGGACTTCATCAAGATAAAAATCTGCAGAGCAAAGGAAACAGTCAACAAAACAAGAGGCAACCCACAGAATGGGAGAAGATATTTGCAAATGACACTACAGATAAAGGGCTGGTATCCAAGATCTATAAAGAACTTTTCAAACTCAACACCCAAAAAATAATCAAGTCAAAAATGGGCAGAAGATATGAAAAGACACTTCTCTGAAGAAGACACACAAATGGCTGACAGACACATGAAAAAATGTTCACCATCATTAGCCATCAGGGAAATCCAAATCAAAACCACATTGAGAGACCACCTTACACCAGTTAGAATGGCAAAAATGGGCAGGAAAGAAACAACAAATGTTGGAGAGGTTGTGGAGAAAGGGGAACCCTCTTACACTGTTGGTGGGAATGCAAGTTGGTACAGCCACTTTGGAAAACAGTGTGGAGGTTCCTCAAAAATTTAAAAATAGAGCTACCCTATGACCCAGCAATTGCACTACTGGGTATTTACCCCAAAGACACAGATGTAGTGAAAAGAAGGGCCATATGCACCCCAATGTTCATAGCAGCAATGTCTGCAATAGCCAAACTGTGCAAAGAGCCAAGATGCCCTTCAACAGATTAATGGATAAAGAAGATGTGGTCCACATATACAGTGGAATATTACTCAGCCATCAGAAAGGGTGAATACCCAACTTTCACATCAACATGGATGGGACTGGAGGAGATTATGCTAAGTGAAATAAGTCAAGCAGAGAAAGTCAATTATCACATGGTTTCACTTATTTATGGAACATAAGGAATAGCATGGAGGACATTAGGAGAAGGAAGGGAAAAATGAAGGGAGGGAAATTGGAGGGAGAGATGAACCATGAGAGACTATGGACTGTGAGAAACAAACAGGGTTTTAGAGGGGAGGGGGGAGGGGGGATTGGTTAGCCCGATGATGGGTATTAAGGAGGGCACGTACTGCATGGAGCCCTGGGTGTTATACAAAAACAATGGATCGTGGATCACCACATCAAAAACTAATGATGTATTGTATGGTGACTAACATACATAATAAAATTAAAAAAAAAAAAAAGATACCTGAGTGGCAGGATATTTATTATTGGAATGAATATTGATCATTTTTGATATGACCTGAAGGTGTGGATATGTTGTATGGGAAAATACTGTCACAAAAAGACACTGCTTTTAATTCTGTGTGTTTATTCTTACCATCATGTCTTTATATATAGTATTTCATTTGCTTAAAAGTATCCCTTGCATCTTTTCTGTCTGCTCATTCCAATTCACAATTGTATTTGATCAATTGGCTAATACATATTTGTGAACTATGCTTACTTAGGCCATATCAACAAGGAATTTGAAATTGGGTCACCCTGACAGTAAATTGTATGTTTCATGCATCTTATGTCACCAATTAAGGCTTGGCTTTGAGTTCCCTGAGAAACCTCCACTTCTAAAGGATCTCATCATTGTACTCAGAAACAGATTTCACCCGTGACATTCCCCCTTTCCTTGTTCTGGACCCTCTCTACTAGATGCTGCCATATCCTACAGATACTACTGACCCTTCTTCTGACAACTTCTGTTCCTGCACACACTGTTGCTTAAAGTGGAACCTTGCTGTTTTTGAAAGGCATTGCCCTCCTCCTCTGGGGCTCTAACTTCCATCATTGATGCACTGGAGATCTGAAAGTGACAGAGCGGTGTGTTGTCTTGAGGCATAAATGGGGAAAATGTCCCAATCACTTGCCATTTTGATACATTGTTTTAGAAGAATACCAAAGCAATGTGGCACTTGTTCCAAACTCTTTCTGGTTGTATTAACAGCGCAAACTGTCACAGAACTCAGACATGAGTCTTAGGAGTCTGGAAGGAAAGTGATTTTGGATAATCATACCAGCACACTGGACCAGACCTACCTGTCTTAGCTCCATTTCTCTTATGGTAGGTGCTTTTCAAGGGGGTTCTTTAGTTCCTTGGAGGATGGTCTTCCAGTAGCCTGCTCTACTGTTTCACCCCATTTAACTGAACAGGATACACTGTTATTTTTGGCACATCATGAACTAAGATAGGAACAGGCCATATATTTATTTAATGGTTTTCATCACTAAGTAGGTATATGACTGTGGTAACATCAATTAATCATTCTAGGTCTAAGTTTACTCACTTTGATGACCTTTAATATCACCTTAGCTGCAAAAATTCCTTGTTTTTAGACATTTGACTATTTTTCTTTTGTGGGTATGATAAACTAAAGTTCTATGAGATAACTGCTCCATGCAGAAAACAACTGTACAACTTGGTCACAACACAAAAAACACATCCTTGAAGGTCCTGGAGAATGAACAGAGGCAGGCACTCTACTGGAAAGTGTACCCTTAGAGGGAGGGAGATGAGAACTACACAAGTCAGTTCCCATCTTGTTTGCTTTCAGACTAGGGCTAACCCTTGCAGTGCAGAGAATTAGCGGCATACAAGAGGGAAAACCTGCCATCTTTCCAGCTTGAAGAACAAGAAAAGTAAAACTGGGAAACTGAATGCTGGAGAGGGTGGGGAAATCACATAAGGGAAGGAACCAGTGAAGACATCCCTAAACTCTGTCTACCCGTATCTCTGACCCCTGAGCCTCACACACATAGAACAGACTAAGAAGTTCAGCCACAGGTAAAATAAAATCTAAACTGAGAAGGTACTAAAGAAAGAACAGAGGCAGATAGGTATACTAATACTGCAGCTCTTACACTGGGTTTAAATGTATTCTATGCCTGTACTACTATAGTGCTACATACTATACTGTGCTATATATATACTATAGGGAGAATCCACAAAAAGGTTACATCGAAATCAACTTAGTATATTTGCAGGATTCACGATCAATATAAAAAATCAATTAGAAAATGAAATTAAAAAATTACTTCACAATAAAATAAAAATACCTAGGTACAGACTTAACAAATGATATGAAAAACCTGCATATTGAAAACTAGAAAACATTGACGAAGGAAATTAAAGAGGAGATATATATGTATATAAGGTTGATTTTTTTCTGGAAGATCCAGGAAAGAATGCATATGATGCATATATGTGATTTTTGTGGGTTTAAATACTCAATATTTCAAGATAGCAATTTTCCCAAATTGACCTAGATATCCAACGCAATCTCAAGAGGCTAAAAAAAGAAATTGGCAAACTTATTTTAAAATTTAAATGCAAAGACAAAGAACTAAAATGGTTTAACATTTTTTTGAAGAACAAAATTGCAGAACTTACACAAATAGATTTTAAAACTTACTATAAAACTACAGTAATCAAAATACTATGGTATTGGCATAAGAATTGACATATAGATCAAGGGAATAGTATGGAGTCTAAAAATAGATTTACACTTAGATGACCAACTGATTTTCAACAAATGTGCTAAAGGAATGGAGACACTTAAATAATAATATATATTAAGTTGGGTAGGTTAGGCTGTAGGAACAAATTAGTTGTCAACTTCAGTGGCTTAAACAACAAGAATTCTATTTCTTGTCCAGGAAATATGTTTGTATTGGGTAAGGCAGCTCTCCTCCATGAAGAAATTCAGTGACCCAGGCATAATGATGGCTCTGAAATTTTCAATATGTGGCTTCTAAGACCATTCTGAGCATCACTGAGGGTTCCATATGGCATATCATAGAACTGTGCATGTAAAAAGGTGGTGTATGTGGAAGGTTTTTAAGGGGCCAGATGTAGATGTTGTACAGTCAGACTTAGACTTCAATTTCATGGTCAAACTCAGCCCCAGTGGAGGCTGGGATATGTAGTTTAGCTATTTGTCCAGGAGGAATAGGAAATAATCTTGGTGAAGAGCTAAGAATCTCAGTCACAGTATGAAAGGGTATATAATTTAAGTTAAGTGGACAGATAAAAATAGAAGAGAGGTAAATGATAAATGCCTAGCAACTTCATTGGACATATGCCAATCTAATTCTAATTTCCTGTAGGAAAGAAGTTTATCAGCCAAGTGAAGATGAGAAGGATGGAATACAATATTACCCAATGAGTATGCATCTAATGCCATATTTCTTTTGTTTCCTTTTTAGTTTCTTTTTTTTAAGATTTTATTTATCTATTTGTCAGAGAGAGAGAGCACAGGCAGAGGGAAAGAGAAGCAGGCTCCCCACTGAGCAGGGAGCCCGATGCCGGGCTCGATCCCAGGACCCTGAGATCATGACCTGAGCCGAAGGCAGATGCTTAAGGACTGAACCACCCAGGTGCCCCATCCTTTTTAGTTTCTAATTCTAGGGAATGTACATCATATAGAGCAGACATGAAGAGCATAATTGATTATTAAGGTGTGATCATGTGCCTTCATGAAAATTATCAGGCAGCATGTTATACAATCATCAGATATGCATTGATTCCTGAAGAAGCTGTCTGATATTACTTGTTTTTATAGGGCCTTATATGTATAATGAATGCATCAAGCGTTGTTTCTGACCCATATTAGGTAATCCCTCAGTTAGCACTCGTGAACGAATAGATCAAATGGGCATTGCTATTAGTATTCTTGGTTTTCCCAGATTAGCAAACTGGGAATTTATTTCCTCTATATGAGAAGATAGTCTCTCTCTTTCACCACTTCTATCTGTTAGGGAATAAAAAGAACAAACTCCAAAATACCATGAAAAGAAATACAAAGGCAAAATAAATCCTAGAGACCTGGTAATAATTAATAATGTCATGTATCTTCTGAGTAATATGCATGTGTGGGGTGTGTGTGTGTGGGTGTGAGATGGCCAAGTGAGAAAGACCAGATAAATTCCAGGTTATATCAAGGGGAACATAAGGTCATAAATTCTTATTGTTTTAAAATTATATTACAAATTAGGCAGTAACCTCTTCGACCTCAGCCACAGCAACTTCTTGCAAGACATGTCTCTAAAGGCAAGGGAAACAAAACAAAAATGAACTACTGGGACTTCATCAAGATAAAAAGCTGCTGCACAGCCAAGGAAAGAGTCAACAAAATTAAAAGCAACCTAAGGAATGGGAGAAGATATTTGTAAATGACATAACAGAGAAAGGGCTGGTATCCAAGATCTATAAAGAACTTATCAAACTCAACACCCAAAAAACAAATAATACACTCAAGAAATAGGCAGAAGACATGAGCAGACACTTCTCCAAAGAAGACATAGAAATGGGTAATAGACACATGAAAAAATGCTCCACATCACTTGTCATCAGAGAGATACAAATCCAAACCACAATGATATACCAGTTAGAATGGCTAAAATTAATAAGACAGGGAACAGCAAATGTTGGCGAGGATGTGGAGAAAGGGAAACCCTCTTACACTGTTGGTGGGAATGCAAGCTGGTACAGCCATTCTGGAAAACAGTATGGAGGTTCCTCAAGAAGTTAAAAATAGAGCCACCCTATGACCCAGCAATTGCACAACTGAGTATTTACCCCAAAGATACAGATGCAGTGAAAAGAAGGGGCACAAACACCCCAATGTTCATAGCAGCAATGTCCACAATAGCCAAAATGGGGAAGGAGCTGAAATGTCCTTCATCAGATGAACGGATAAAGAAGATGTGGTTCATATATACAATGGAATATTATTCAGCCATCAGAAAGGATGAATACCTACCATTTTCATTGACATGGATGGAACTGGAGGGTATTATGCTAAATGAAGTAAGTCAATCAGAGAAAGACAATTATCATATGGTTTCACTCATATGTGGAATATAAGGAATGGCGAAGAGGACCATAGGGGAAGGGAGGGAAATCTGAATAGGAATAAATCAGAGAGGGAGACAAACCATGAGAGACTCTTGACTCAGAAAACAAAATGAGGGTTGCAGAAAGGAGAAGCATGGGGAGATGAGGTAACTGGGTGATGGGCATTAAGGAGGGCACATGATGTTTTGCTATACACAACTAATGAATCATTGAACACTACATCAAAAACTAATGATGTACTATATGTTGGCTAATTGAATTTAAATTAAAAAAGAGAGGGAAAAAAGAAGAATTAAAAAAAATCACAGAACACTACACCAAAAACTAATGATGTAATGAATGGTGATTAACATAACATAATAAAATAAATTTAAAAAATCACAGACCATCTTCTAATGCTGACTGTATTCAAATCTCAGGTATAATAACTTGGGAGAAATCTTAGACTGCAAACATCTTAGGAAACACTGCCAGAGTTGGCTCAGTTTTATAAATGGTATAAATTGTTGAGATAAAACAACCAGTTTCCTAAAATCTTTGTAAAGACATAGATGTAAAGAAGGTTAATATGGGAGTGTTTTATGATCCAACTATAAGAAGCTCAAGAAAAGAAACAAAGGAAAACTTATTCATCAAGTACCTGCTGTGTGTCAGGACATGTGCTTGCTGCATTCATATGCATTTTCACATTAAACTCTCAAAACACCCATACAAATCAGGTATTATCTCCTATTTAAAAAGTGAAAACATTGAGGCTTAGATTAGGGTTCAATAATTTGATTGTTGGGATTTAATCTCAGATTCACCTAATTCCAAATCACAGTTTCTTTCATCAAAATCTCAATATAATAAAACAGTAGGTTCATTGGTTCTATTCTCCTATAAAGAATACTAGGACAAGTCCTATTAAGTTAGATCCAACTTTAATAAATGCTTCCCTATTCATGCTTAACCTTTCTTTAATTTTCCCTCTGCTCTTTTTTTATTTTATTTATTTTTTATATCAACATATACTGTATTATTAGTTTCAGAGGTAGAATTTAGTGATTCATCAGTTGCATGCAACACCCAGTGCTCATTTCTTCAAGTGCTCTCTTTAATGCCCATCATCCAGTTACCCCATCCCTTCCACCCGCCTCCTCTTCAGCAACCCTCAGTTTGTTTCCTATAGTTAAGAGTTTCGTATGGTTTGTCTCCCTCTCTGTTTTCATCGGTTCTTGTTTATTCTACTCCTTTTACACAGGTTTTGCCTTCACAAAAATTGACAGGAGTTGGATATAAGCTGTCCACATTAGATGTGTTAGGAAATCTTCAGATGCCAAAGTCCCCACTCCTCCCTATTACTCTGGGCACTATAGCTGAGTGCCTGTGGCTCTTTATTATACATGCTTGCACCATTGTTTTTCTTATAAGAGTTAAGAGGAACCTGGGATATTTACTATTCCTATGTTTCTATCAAAACTGAGAAATGAAATACAGACTGAAGAAGCCATACATGGTCCACTCAGCTGGCCTCACTCATTTATATTATCTGCCTGCCATGACAGCATTCAAGTTTGTGATTCCTGGGAGAGAAACATTCTGTGAGCCCCTCAAGGTGACAACCATCTCATCTGATGAACTCATCTCTATTACTATGATGGGGTTTGGAACCCTCTCTGTTCTATGTGTTTTAGCAGAGTTTCTTCTTTCCTTCTATATTTCCTTTTTGTTTTCTAAACTAATAATGTCCAAATACTAAATCAGCTGGACTGACTATATCACAGACATCTGGAAAATTGGTTAAAAAATATAGATTCCCCAAGCCCTGGCTTTAGAGATTCTGATTCAGTAAGTCTAGGATAAGGTGTAGGAATCTGTTGCTTACCAAGCTCCACAGGTGAATCTGATGGTCAGCCATGTTTAGTAATCACAGGCAAAGGAACAACTCTATGTGGAAGGATACTTTAGGACAGGTAGAAAATTGGTGGAGAATATGTGGGGGAAGAAAAGCATCATAGTATCCATATGAATTGCACTCACTCAGACTGCCAGATATGTTGAATGATCAGTTTTATATGATAGACACCATTGACAGATTATCCCACCTCCCCCCAACCCCATATGCAGGCTGGTTAAGCCTCTGTTTCTACCAACTCTAAGAAAAAAGATTCTGCTGGCTTGAGAAGAAAGCACAGCTTCCAAAAAACACTTGCCTTATTTAGACAGAGACTTAATTAAGTCTTAAGAAGATAAAGTTTTCTCTCTCTTTTGCTGCCTTTGATTTAACAGTCTGCAGATATACAGGCATTCAATGGTGGACAAATTCACATCATTGCATAATTTCTGAAGTTTTTGTTTTTTGTTCCTCATCTTTAGTTGGCATTCATTTTGTGTTGAATTTCAGATATGTAGGATCATTGTATATACACTCTAGATTAGAGATATTAACTGCTTAGCTTAACTAAAACTGTAATTAAAATACTTAAAATGCTTGGAGTTAATTGTATACACTTAAGATTTTTATATTCCCTTGGTTAATGTATTACATAGAGCTAAAAATATGGAACACACATTTGGACTTTCACTACACTGCTGGACCCAGAGGCAATAATAAAAACTAAATTATACTTGCTACCTGGGGAAGGATGTGCTGAGGTTGGTTTGAAGGGGTGAAGTTTTAGGTACCAATTTTCACCCTGAATAAATGCTTGACTAATGGTTGACATGCAGAACATCTGTATGAGTAAAGGTTTTGAACACAGAATTTCATTTGGCTTATTTGAGGGGGTCATGGTTTTGGTGTTTCTTTTTGAACCAGTGGTACCTGAGATTTTTCTTGGTGATAAAAGTCACAGTAGTCAAAAGGAATGGAGGGTTAACTCTTCACTTTCAAGGGTGCTCCATTCCATTTTTGTCCAACGTGTAGCCTCTTTTCATATTTTGGAGGAAATGTACTGGATTGAAAAGAAAGACAGCTACATCAGATCTTGGCCAGATTCCAAGAAACATTCATTCAAAGCTTACTTTCGGGTCCAAGGTTGTGGCTCTCCTGGCTTTTGCTCTATAGTGCTGTTGCCTTTGTGTGTCATTTTATAAACAAAATGGTACACCACAGAGTATATTTATCACACAAGAAAGACAAGTTGCAGAAGCATGGAAGTGAATTTCATTAAACTGAAAAGCTTTCTCTATATTATGATTTTTACTACTGGTTTACAGTAACTCATCCACCTAAAATAATCAGACAGTCAAAATTCACCTACAAAATGGCTTACTTATTTCATTATATAAACCCCTTTCTCAATTCCTTACCCTACTTTCTGATACATTTTTAAAGATCCCAGTACAATCAAATATCTTAAAATTTCTTAACCAGTAACTATTCAAAGAATTCTATTTTAATAGTTCCCAGAATGCACCTGAAGTGAATGATAAGGTGGAATCCAGTGGCCACATAGAGCAACAAGGGTCTGGAAAATATAAGAAAATTCATCCAGAGTCAAATCTTGGCCAGAGATAAAAATATGCTTAGCTCATACAGAGAGCTGTATTAAGCTATCATCCTTTGGTGGGTTTCATGGGAAGAAACATGGATGGGCTTGCATTGTGCAGATGTGCATGGCTTCAGACTGGAATGTTGTTTGTTTGCACTAGGGATATTTCCTGACTCAGCCCAAGATACAAGAGTGTTGACAGGGGCTCTGGGTGAAGTATAGTGTAAAGGACCACTGGGAAGTTTTCTGTTACCATAGCCAAATGATTTCATCTACAATAGAACAGAGTCTATTCCTTCAGATAAGTATAAAAAATGAGGTTGTTCTTTCTGGCCTATCTCTTTTTTCTCTGTTGTTTTGGTGCCTGTTCAAATATATGTACACATGAATGTGTGTATAATACACAGACATATGTCTTGATACCAACAGTCATCTAGAAAGTCATGCCTTGTTAACTCTAAAACTTTATCCTTTAGCATTTACATTTGGATGTGCAGATAGAAAGGCTTGTCTTGTCAAAACAGTGTTATCTGTCTAAATGAGAGAATGTGTTAAATTAGAATCCTCAGTCATTCTGACATTCATCATCATACCAATGCTGTACACACATACACACACACTATAGTGGTGGTTGTGAATGTACCAAGTTTCCCAGAAAGGGGGAATTTCATGACTCATTTTCAAACAGAAGCTTAATTTCTACCTAAAATTAAATAGCTAGGTTTTGTTCTCCCATTCATCTATTCTCCTCTGGACAAAATGACAAGACAGGAAAAATCACCTCAACAAAAAGAACAAGAGGCAGTACTGACTACCAAGGACCTACTCAATACGGACATTAGTATGATGTCGGAACTAGAGTTCAGAATGATGATTTTAAAGATACTAGCTGGACTTGAAAAAAAACATGGAAGTTATTAGAGAAACCCTTTCTGGAGAAATAAAAGAACTAAAATCTAACCAAGTCGAAATCAAAAAGCCTATTAATGAAGTGCAATAAAAAATGGGGGCTCTAACTGCTAGGATAAATGAGGCAGAAGAGAGAATTAGCTATATAGAAGACCAAATGATGGAAAATAAAGAAGCTGAGAAAAAGAGAGATAAACGACTATTGGATCACGAGGGCAGAACTCGAGAGATAAGCGATATCATAAGACGAAACAACATTAGAATAATTGGGATCCCAGAAGAAGAAGAAAGAGAGAGAGAGGGACAGAAGGTATACTGGAGCAAATTATAGCAGAGAACTTCCATAATTGGGGAAGGAAACAGGCATCAAAATCCAGGAGGCACAGAGAACCCCTCTCAAAATCAATAAAAATAGGTCAACACCCAGACATCTAATAGTAAAATTTATGAGTCTCAGAGACAAAGAGAAAATCCTGAAAGCAGCTTGGGACAAGAGATCTGTAACCTAAAATGGTAGAAACATTAGACTGGCAACATACCTATCCACAGAGACCTGGCAGGCCAGAAAACACTGGCATGATATATTCAGAGCAGTAAATGAGAAAAATATGCAGCCAAGAATACTATATCCAGCTAGGCTGTCATTGAAAATAGAAGGAGAGATAAAAAGCTTCCAGGACAAACAAAAACTAAAGGAATTTGCAATAATGAAACCAGCCCTAAAAGAAATCTTGAAAGGGGTCCTCTAAGCAACAAGAGAGCCTAAAAGCAACATAGAATAGAAAGGAACACAGACAATATACAGTAACAGTCACCTTACAGGAAATACAATGGCACTAAATCCCTATCTTTCAATAGTTACTGTGAATGTAAATGGGCTAAATGCCCAAAGCAAAAGACACAGGCTATCAGACTGGATAAAAAGACAAGCCCCATTGATATGCTGTCTGCAAGAGACTCATTTCAGACACAAAGACACCCCCAGATTGAAAGTGAGGGGGTGGAAAACCATTTACC
>NW_022589770.1:12898843-12912854 GCF_004348235.1 Phoca vitulina | reverse complement strand
GGTAAATGGTTTTCCACCCCCTCACTTTCAATCTGGGGGTGTCTTTGGGTCTGAAATGAGTCTCTTGCAGACAGCATATGGATGGGTCTTGTTTTTTTATCCAATCTGATCGCCTGTGTTTTTTGATTGGGGTATTTAGCCCATTTACATTCAGGGTAACTATTGAAAGGTATCAATTTAGTACCATTGTATTTCCTGTAAGGTGACTTTTACTGTATATTGTCTGTGTTCCTTTCTGTTCTATGTTGCTTTTAGGCTCTCTCTTTGCTTAGAGGACCCCTTTCAATATTTCTTGTAGGGCTGGTTTTGTGTTTGCAAATTCCTTTAGTTTTTGTTAGTCCTGGAATTGTTTTATCTCTCCTTCTATTTTCAATGACAGCCTAGCTGGATATAGTATTCTTGGCTGCCTACTTTTCTCATTTAGTGCTCTGAATATATCATGCCTGTCCTTTCTGGCCTTCCAGTCTCTGTGGAGAGGTCTGTTGCCAATCTAATGTTTCTACCATTGTAGGTTACAGATGTCTTCTCCTGAGCACTACCGAGGTATATTAGAATCCCATTGCTGTGGTAACTCACTGCCACAAACTTAGTGGTTAGAACAATACAAATTTATTCTCTTTCATTTCCGATCAAAGTCCTTAATTAATCCTAAGGTCTTAAAATCATGTTGTGAAAAGGGTTGATTTCTTCTGGAAGCTGCAGGAAAGAATGTCTTCCTTATTTATTCCACTACCTCAAGTCTGGCACTCTTTGGCTCATGGCTGCATCACTCCAATCTTTGATATCACTAAATGGCCTTTTCCTGACTCTGAAGTCTCCTGGATCCCTCTTATAAGTGCATTTATGATTATATTGGGACCAATCAGATAATCCAGGATAATCTTCTTATCTCAAGATCCTTAACTCAAAATTATTATGTTTGAAGTTTTAACCTCTAGTACCTCAGAATGTGATTGTATTTAGAGATATAAGAAATATAGATCTGAAGGGAGAAACAGACAATAATACAATAATAGTAGGGGACTTCAATACCCCAGTTTTAACAATACATAGATCATCCAGAGAGAAAATCTATAAGGAAACAAGTGACTTGAACTATACCTCAGACCAAATGGACTTAATGTACACGTACAGAACCTTCCATGCAACAGCAGAATAACACACATTTTTCTCAAGTGCACATGAAACATTCTCCAGGATAAATCATATATTAAGTCACAAAACAAACCTCAGCAAACAAAACAAACCTCAGCAAACATAAGAAAATTGAATCATGTCATGTATCTTTTACAACCACAAAGATATGAAAACAGAAATCAATAAAAGGAGGAAAACTAGGAAATTCACAAGTGCTTAGAAATTAAACACACTCCTGAACAATCAATGGGTCAAAGATGAAATATAAAGAGAAATCAAGACATATTTTGAAATAACTTAAAATGGAAACAAAACAAACCAAAGCTTATGGTATGCAATTCTAAGAGGGAAGTTTATAGCCATAAATGCTTACATTAAGAAAGAAGAAAGATCACAAATAACCATTCTAACTTTGTATCTCAAGGAACTAGAAAAAGAAGGGCAAAGTATGCCCAAAGTTAGCATAGGGAAGGGAATAACAAAGATAAGATTAGAAATAAATGAAATAGATACCAGAAAAACAATACAAAAGATCAATGAAACTAAGGCTTTGAAAAGGTAAACAAAATTGATAAACCTTTAGTTAGAATTAGCTATGAAAAATAAAGGGAGAAGACTGAAATAAATAGACTCAGAAACAAAGGAGATGTTACAACTGACACCACAAAAAATACAAAAGATCATAGATATTGCTATGAAGAATTACATGCTAAAAAAATTGAATAACCTAGAATAAATAGATAAATTTCTAGAAATATACAATCTACCAAGATTGAATCATGAAAAAATAGAGAATTTGAGTAGATCAACTACTAGTAAGGAGACTGGACCAGTAATCAGAAACCTCCCAAGAAAGAAAACTTCAGGATCAAATGCATAGATTCATTGGTAAATTCTGCAGAACATTTAAAGAAGAAATAATACCAATCTTTCTCAAATTCTTCCCAAAAACTGAAGAGGAGAGAACACTTCTAAACTAATTTTATGAGACCAGAATCATCCTAATACTAAAGCCAGACAAGGACACTACAAGAAAACTACAGACCAAAATCTCTAATGAACATACACAAAAATTCTCAACGAAATACTAGCATATCAAGTTCCACAGCACATTAAAAAGATCATACACCACGATCAAGAAGAATTTATCCCTGGAATGCTACTAATTGAATAACATACAAATAATTGGAAATATATCCAGCATTCATAGATAGAATTAATATTGTAAACATATCCGTAGTACCCAAAGCCACTGATAATTTTTTTTGCAATCCCTATGAAGATTCCAAAACCATTTTTCACAGAAATAGGAAAAACAATCATAAATTTGTCTGAAACCACAAAAGACTGAATAACCAAAGCAATCCTGAGAAAGAATGAAGCATCACAATTCCTGGTTTCAAACTTTATCACAAAGCTATAATAATCAAAACAGTATTGTACTGGCATAAAAACAGACTTATAGATGGAACTGAGTCAAGAGCCCATAAATAAACTCACACATTAATGGTCAACTAATGTTTTACAAGGAAAGCCAAGAAAATTCAATGAGGAAAGGATGATCTCTTTCATCAGTCATGCTGGGGAAACTAGATAATCAACATGAAAAAAACTGAAGATTCTTATCTTACTCCACTTACAAAAATTAACTCAAAATGGATTAAAGACTTGAAGTTAAGACCTGAAACTGTAAAATTCCCAGAAGAAAGCATAGTTAGAGAGCTTCTTGACATTGGTCTTGGCAATGGTTTTTTGGATATGACTCCAAAAGTCCAAGCAACAAAGCAAAAATAAACAAGTCAGACTACTTCAAACTAAAAAGTTTCTGCACAGGAGAAGAAACAATCAACAAAATGAAAAAGTGATCTATGCTATGGGAGAAAATACTTAAAAATCATCTATCTGATAAGGGGTTAATACCCCAAATACATAAGGAACTCATACAACTTAATAGCAAAAAGCAAAAACAAAAACAAATCTGATTAAAAGATGGGCACAGGATTTGAATATACATTTTTCCAAAGAGGACATACAAATGGCCAAAGGTACATGAAAAGGTCCTTGACATCACTAATCATCAGGTGAATGCAAATCAAAATCACAATGAGATATCACCTCACATCTGTTAGAATGACTGTCATCAAAAAGAGAAAAATCAAGTGTTAGTGAGGTTGTAGAGAATCCTTATGCGCTGTAGTTGGGAGTGTAAATCGGTACATTCACTGTGGAAAAAACTATGGAAATTCCTCAAAAAATGAAAAATAGAACTACCAAATGATCCAGTAATCCATCTCTGGGTATATAATCAAAAGAAATGAAATTACTATCTTATAGCAGAAGTAGACTAAAGCAACCGTTCTGTTGTGCTTATGCTTTCACAAACTCATAATATGTGAAAACTTACCAAGTTGTATACTTTAAATGCATTCAGCTTATCTTATATCAATTAAACCTTAATGAAGATGTTAAAAATATAATTTTCCATATTTTTACTACATGGGGATTTGAATTTTCCAAAAATCCTATTGTGAGATTATTACTGGAGACATTTAGCAACTGCTGGTTAGAAGTTAGAAGAATTTAGAATAGGAACAGGAAACAGATCAGAAGCATGCTGTCTAGTGTGAAATGTTACAAAACCTGGTTCTCCAATTTATATTGTGATCTGACTAAACAACCTGAGCTGTTGTCTCCTGGGTCTTTAAAATAAAAGCCAGTGGCTGTAAAGATATTTCTCTTAATGAAGAAAATAATGTAGCTTTGAATCACTGGTGTACTCTTCAGCCCCTTGAAGCAGAACCCAATAGAAAAGAATAATAACCATCTGAAAAATTACATTACAGAAATGGGGAAAAATGACTTTAGAGTAGAAAAGTAGGTTCAATGCACTGCATCAAGACTTTTTCTTAGTGAACCCTCTTATCCTTATCTTAAAGTCCTCCAGCTTTTTATAGTTCCTAGTGTAGAGGGACACAACAAGGGAATGGAAAGGGACCTGGCTTGGGATACCCCCATTTCTGGATTTCCTTGACTAAGTTACTTGGCCTAAATTATTAGTTACTGCATACATGAAAAGAAGAGGTTGCACTAGATGATCTCCTCTGCAATTATCTGTTTTAATTATCAATAATCCAATGGTAGAATGAATTAGGGACTTGGAGGTATTGTAACAAGCCCGTACCTGGTGCTTGAAAGCTTCATTAATAGATGCTCAACAGAGCCCTGCCCTCCTTCTTCATGCTTCACTATAGTTTCTCAAGACAGTGTATGCAGTGTTATCCTCATGTTATTTACATTTTCAAATGCAGGCCAATTTTGGAAAGCAAAATAAAATTTGATTAGTTTTATGTCCAGTGTATTTAATGAGACTTCTCTCTTTTAATTATTTTATGTTAAAATGATCCTTATATTAGAGGAGTTGTTTATCCCCATGACAGAATAGATTATTCAAGTCTTCTTTGGACATCTGAAATTATTTTCTTGATGTAAAATAAAAGGCATTCCCAGAGCATTATCAGTGCTGGTTTCAAGATACACCAGTTGTAAAGCTGAGGAGGTAAATCTGAAGACTGGTTTTCAGAGGGAGAATCTTGTACTCCTTTCCTGACCCCACCATAAGAATATTTCACTCTGAGAGCTCAGACCAATTTCCTAGCATTCTGTGCCCAATAGTTTGAAGGAAAATGATAGAGCTCAGGAAGATTCCAAATAAGGATGATGAATCAAATTCTTGAAAAGCACTTTTTTAAAAAAGTGGAATGGGTTATCCCAGATAGGAGTGCCTAAGAGGTGAATGGAAAGGATTATCTCTTTTTTGAGTGGAATGGGTTGTCCATTCCATGCACAGCAGGGGTGTGTTGATGGAAATGAGGAGTCCACCCTTGCCCCTCCCACTTTGCTTCTTCAGACTGGCAACAGTGAAATGGGAAGAGAGGTCTTTCCAGAGCTCATGAATGTAAACAGGCTGCTTGCCTGACACGAGAAGTGTTTAATAATGCAACATTGCTGGGATCGACTGTACCCCTGACACAATGCTGGCCTTTTCTTCTGGATATTATCAGGCTCAGTCTATTGTTCATGTACCAAACTTTCTGACACCTATTGTTATAAATGACCCTACTTTTTTGAAGCTATTCATCATTTTCATAAATGGAACAGCTCTTCTTATGGCAGATATTTCCTTCCTGTTCTTACTTAGAATGGGAGATGGACAGTTTCTAGTAACTGCATCTACGTGTTATGGTTAAATGCGGTAATATGTCATTAAGAGAATCAACTTTCAAAACTATATGAGACGAAACATTGAAAGACCAGTTGTCATCAGAAAATTCACTTCTAGACAGACTGCCAAACACAGGTATGACTGCACTAACACAGCAACAGTAGCCAGAATATGAAAAAATTCAAGCGACATTGCAATTCTCAACTTTCTCTCCATGAGGAAGGTTCCTGTGTATGCACGTGTGTGTGTGTGTACACATGTGTGCATGTGTATTTTTGGATGCGAAGGACTGATTAACATGTGAATACTCTGTGTAAATGAGCATTGTCTCTCAAGAGTATTTATCTACTCATTAAATTGTCTCAAGTTGTTAGAGATGGTGCTGTTAGAGAT
This sequence comes from Phoca vitulina, assembly GCF_004348235.1. Classification (NCBI taxonomy): domain Eukaryota; kingdom Metazoa; phylum Chordata; class Mammalia; order Carnivora; family Phocidae; genus Phoca; species Phoca vitulina. Next base: position 12,907,102 of record NW_022589770.1, on the reverse strand, counting down.
GGTGTATATATAGCTGAACAGTCCAGCATATAGCTTGCTGACTTCAGAACCATTGTGGGACACAATTCTGGAGGGCAGAGTTACATTATATTTTGAATGAATCATGCCTCCTGCAGTTGTGTTGTAGCTCTGGCTATCTTGATTCCTGCAGCCAATCTGATGCCCTGTTTTTCAAAAGCAGGCCTCCACATAGAAACCTCTGTATAACTGCTTCTGTGTCTTACTGGAAGTATCTCCAGTGTCTGCTTTACTAGCTATGTTTTTAGCTACAACTGTGCCTGAGCAGTGATCAGCTCTTCCCCAATATCTACTATTGTGCATTGTTGTCTTCCGAAACAGGGTATTGGTACACCGACTCTGCTTCTAATTAGCATCTGTTTTTTTTTTTCCCCTGTAACGCTGAAGTGGAAGGGAACTTTACAATTAAATCTTAGCTGTGTCCATTACTAACTATGAGATCATAAACTCTCCAGTCTCAATTTTTCCCTCTGTACAAGGGAAATAATAACACTAACTTCCTAAGATTAGGGGATTAAGTAGAGTGCTGTGGTTGGCTCCATAACCTGTCAACTTGGCTAAACTACTTTTCTCAGAATTTTCTTCCTTGTCTGTTTCTGGATAGGGTGGACCACAAGAGAGATGCTTTATTGAGCTTTGGAGGATGGAAGGGAAGTAATATAATTTAAACCATTTTATAGCTCAAAGATATTGTTGCTTATCTGCTGTTTCATTGGCCAGCTCTGTAAGTGCTCCCTTCTCCTGGGTCCCCGTTCAATTTCTCAGATTCTTGATCTAGGTCATATACTTAGTTCTGTGATGAAGAGCCCAAGATTCTGGAGGACACCCTTATTATCAAGATCAAAGGCAACAGCAACTGACAATTTCCAGTTTATTTTCATGGGCTTTAGCTTGTCTTGTGCCTTCTAGCTTGTCCTTGCTCTCCTTCACTTTATTTCTATTTTCTGCTCTTCACTTTACTTCCTGTGGACTTCAATTTCAGCATAAGACCTGAAAACAACAGCTTTATAGGGGTTGCTTAATCAGCTCCTATATCTACATAACTCAAAGATTTATTTAAATAAACACACAGAGAGTTATATCTTTTAGTTATTTTGTTTCCCTGGTTGAAACTTAGCTGACACAGATACAATATATAAAATGAAAAGTGCAAGGATTATGGAAGGCATTCAATAATAGGTAGATGGATAGATGGATGGATGGCTAGATGGATGGATGGATGGATGACACAGACTTACTGGCCTGGATGAGGATGGAGAAAATGAGCTAGAAAGGAATGTACTTTTATTGAGCACCTACTACATGCCAGAAACTACGATATGTGCTGAGGATAAAGTTGTGTAAAAGTCAGACTAGGTCCTTGTTTTTATAACAGCCATAGTTCAGTGGCTTTATTTATCTTTGTTGATATCTTACCTAAATTCCTAATGATGATCATTTAAAGACTACGTGGCATATAGGTAATGTTAAGATTATTAAAGAAAGCAAATGAAATATGAATGACTTTCTTTTTTTCCCCCTATACCTACGTATCATATCTGTCCACAAAGTATTATCGGTAAATGTTTAATGAATAAAGGAAGTCTAGGGCAGGTCCGATTCTCACAGGCACCAAAGGAGACCAGGCATTCATTCCTCTAGAAAATACTGAGTGCTAGTAAGGAGCATGCTAACTACACTAATCAGATTTTCTGTTCCCTTGTTAGTAATCTCTTCCACAAGGAATATTTTGACAAAATAGGAAACTCTAGTTAAGGGTCTGGCTCTTTTTGTTGACATAATCTTTGAGTAGATAGGCCATTTCCCTGCTATAAGCTGGTTTGTGCTCTTGGGCTCTTCAGAACTGTCATCTGAAGTTGACTTAGCAACATATTGTATATCTTTAATGTATAGGATGTCCAGAGGAAAATATACTTTGTAATTAAGGCTATGGTAAAGTTACTGCTTACCAGGGGTTATGCTAAAATTATATAGCGAAACTATGGCATGAACAGCAAGTAATCACCTGTCAGGTGTCCTGAGGGTTCTTGCTTTGCCATGTCTTAATCCTTTAGGTTCTGGGTTACAAGCAGATTCAAGAGGTCCTGAGGAAAACCCAGGTTGGTTGGACACTTGGGTTGATCCTGGGGAAGGTCCAACAGCTCAAAATGGAATCGTGTTAATATTACTAGCTGATACCGATAAACTAATGCACACCAGCTAAACTGGTGCTCTTTTTTTTTTTTTTCACTCCAGGCATGTAATTCTAGCTGCTGCCAGAATGGTTTCATAAAGTCTGTATTTATAGCAGTAACCCAATGATTTTATAACTTAGGACTTTTCAAAGCCACCCAGGAGATTTGTTGAGAATCACTGACCCCACAATTTGCAATGCTATAAATTAAATATAACAGAGTTCTGGCTTAATGTAGTCATCTTATCATGAAAATTGTCTCTCTTTTGGTCTAAATTACTTCTCTTTGTGTTTGTATTCCATTGATATTTTTCTGGATCTCATTATTTTTTTAAAGATTTATTTATTTATTTTTATTATGTTCAGTTGGGTCTCATTATTACTGCACACCAGTGTGCTCCAGGGTGTCATATGCTTGGTTCTTGTCTGTCTCTCTGTCTCTATTTCTCTCTCTCTCCACTCACTTTCTACCTTATGTAAACTCTTGGAACTATTCAGCTTACAGCTCCTGATAGAAGCAGTTCTTGTCACCCTGCATAAGTAGTTGGGTCCTGGGCAGAGATTACAAGAAAGATTACAATTCTTTCTTTTTGTATCTTCTTCAGTACTCTGCTCCTTAAATTCCAACCACCTTGGCCTTCACTACCTCTGATCTCATCCCAATTTAGTGAGATGGTTATACTCTGCCTGGGTTATCCCTCCTTGATTCACACCTGCAAGATGCCTCCTGGTAGAAAGCCAGTGACTTTGTAAGGCTAGTTTCCTTTCTCTCAGCAACTACAGTCTGAGGCTGCAGGTGATCTAATGTCTGAAAACTGTTGTTTCATATATTTTGTTGAGTTTTCTAGTTGTTTCTGGTGAGATAGTGGGTCAAATCTGGTACTAGTACTCAACGAGATAGGAACAGAAGCTCTGTCTTCCTTTTTGAACCAGGAGTACTCCATATTGCCATCTTCTTCATCTGGGTGCTCTCCATGGGTGTGCATACATCCTTCTCAACATGCTATGGCAAAGGATGGTGTGATTTAAACTCCCGTTAGAGGAAAGAATCACTTCCTAATTAAAGTTCAAATTGAAAACTGCTTCCCTACTTTGGGAAGAAATATGAATGCTGTGATACTTTGACTTCCTGTAGATAAATATTATTAGACAGTCTCCTCTTTCCTGGCTGCAACAGCCCAGAGAGTATGGGTGTTCATTCTATAACATTTTCATGCCCCATGTCATGTAAGCTGCATGTCTTTTCACGTGTGCCCTTTTAGTACATAGGACTCAACATGGAAACCCTTCTATCTGAAGAGTATGGTCTCTGGAGGCCTCTTGCCTTGCTCTAGGGAGGACTGTAGGAATAACATTAATGACTCACATTTGCATATTACTTCACAGGTTCTAAAGACTTTCATGTCATTATTCCACTGCATCCTCACAAATGGTCTCTGAGGTAGCTAAGGCAAGTAATATTTTCCAAATTTACCAAAGAGGAACTAAGAGTGAAGGATTCCAAAATTCTGATTCAAGTGGGTTCATAACTTTATCCTGATTCCCTTTGGGGTCATTTGTCATGAGTACAGCTTAAATGATAAGTGCTTAAATGATTGTAAACTAATATAAAGTAATAGAAATCCAATTTTGCTGTTTTAACTGTGTTAATTTTTAAAGAAGTAGCCTAGGTTAATTCAAAAGTATGTTGCAAATGTATTTTATTCTTTGTGATTAACCATGCCTGTGGGGAGCTAGGCTTTTCAGGATGTGAAACCATAAATTAAGCGCCACCAGGTGGCGGCTTCAACAAATTGCCAGTATAGCCTCTGGATGGAAATAAATAACTCCACTGTGCCAACCTTAAAAGCCTTGCTGATTATAGCACATGATCATAATGATCAGCATTGCTGTAGATGTAAAAGAATAAGGAATGAGGTGGGTCTTTTAGGAAACTATGAGTAAAATTATGTAGGAGATAACACTGTACTCCCTACCCAGATCTCATACTTTTTCTTTCTCAATTATTCCCTAACTTCCTAATTTAGGAGACTGACAGCTTAGGGAAAACATTTAAAAAATCAATTAATTTGGAGGGAAGGATCAAGATGGCAGAGTAGGAGACCTAAATTTTGTCTGGTCCCAGGAATTCAGCTAGATAAGGATCAAACCATTCTGAACACCTACGAACTCAACAGGAAATTGAAGAAAAGAATAGCAGCAACTCGCTGAACAGAAAAGTGACCACTTTCTGGAAGGTAGGATGTGTGGAGAAGTGAATCCGAGGTGATATTCAGGAAGATAGATGGCGGGGGAGGGGCCTCTGTCAGCTGCTATGGGCAAGTGATTGAGAGCAGAGCACAAAATTGGAACTTTTAGAAGTCGGCTCCGCTGAGGGACGTCACTCCAGTGGCTAAGCGAGGGGTGGAAACCTCACTGGGACAGTGTGGTCTTGGGACCCTCGGGGTCACAGAAAGACCGGGGGTGCCTGAGTGCAGCAGAGCTCCCAGGTATTGGAGCGGGGAAGCCGGCTGCAGAGATGGAGCCGAGGAGTGGGCTCTCAGCTCAGGGTTGCCATAAACTGTGATCCGCGGCAAAGTCAGGCCACTGCTCTTCCAGCAGGGACCCAACAAGCGGCAGATCTGGGGAGACTCACCTTCCTCCCCTGGGAGGAGCGGCGCCGGAGCACACTGCAGGAACCTCCTAGGTTTGGAGACTCCAGGTGGGGTCGGGGGACAGAGATAGAAATGCTGGGTCGCTGGCCAGGTGAGCATGGAGTGCCGCCGGAGACTGGGAAGACGGAAGTGATTGACTGCTTTTCTCTGGGGGCTTGCTGAAAAGCAGGACCCGAAGTTCTCGGCTCCTCTGGGGCAGAGATTGGGAGGCCGCCATTTCACTCTTGTCCTCCAAAGCTGTACGGAGAGCTTGCAGGGAACAAAAGCTCCCAAGAGCAAACCCGAGGCAATTCCAGGGCAATTCCGCCTCCGTCAAAGACATTTGGGAACGATGGCAACAGGCCCCTCCCCCAGAAGATCAGCAAGAACAGCCAGCCAAGACCAAGTTTACCGATCAATGAGAACAGCAGAACTCCAGCACTAGGGGAACACTGCACATAGAATTCATGGCTTTTTTCCATGATTCTTTAGTCTTTCAAAGTTAAATTTTTAAATTTTCATTTGTTTTATTTTTATTTGAATTTTTGTTTTTCCCTTTTTTTAAAAAAAGATTTTATTTATTTATTTGACAGAAAGAGAGCGAGAGAGGAAACAAGCAGGGGGAGTGGGAGAGGGAGAAGCAGGCTTCCCGCTGAGCAGGGAGCCTGATGTGGGGCTCAATCCCAGGACCCTGGGATCATGACCTGAGCTGAACGCAGACGCTTAACAACTGAGCCCTCTTTTTCCCTTTTTCAACCAACATCTTATCTATCCTTTTTTTAAAAAATCTCTTTTATTTTTCATTTTTAGAGTCATATTCTATCCCTTCATAGTAGTTAACCTTATTTTTGGTGTATATATATATATATATATATACCAACTATATATATATAGTTCTCACTTTAAAATTTTGGGATACAGTTTCTTCCAACAGACCAAAATATACCCTAAATCTCTAGTGTATGGCTTTGTTCTATTCTCCCGCCTGATCACATTCTCTCCCTTTTTTTTTAATCCTCTTCTTCCTTTTTACAACCAACTTCTTATCTTAACAATTCCTTTTGTAAAATCTTTTATAATTTTCATCTTTACAGTCATATTCCATCCCTTCATCATATTAACCCTTATTTTTGTACATATATAAGTTTTTCTTTCTTTAAAATTTTAGGAGGAACTTTCTTCTAACAGAACAAAATATGCCCAAAATCTAGTGTGTGGCACAGATCTATACACCAGCCTCATCATATCTGATCATATTCTGGGTTTCTTTTGTTTGTTTGTTTGTTTTTATCTTTATCTTTTTATTTTTTCTTTCTTTCCCTTTCTTTTCCCCTGGTTTCAGATCTCTTCTGATTTGTTTAGTGTATATTTTTCTGGGGATGTTGTTACCTTGTTAGCATTTTGTTCCCTCATTCATCTATTCTCCTCTGGACAAATTGCCAAGAGGGAAAAAATCACCTCAAAAAAAAAAAAAAAGGAAAAAAGGGCAGTACCAACTGCCAGGGAACTAATCAATATGGACACTAGTAAGATGTCGGAACTAGAGTTCAGAATGATAATTTGAGCAATACTAGCTGGGCTTGAAAAAAGCATGGAAGATATTAGAGAAACCTTTCCTGGGGAAAAAAAAAAAGGAACTAAAATCTAACCAAGTCGAAATAAAAAAGGCTATTAATGAGGTGTGATAAAAAATGGAGGCGCTAACTGCTAGGATAAATGAAGCAGAAGAAAGAATCAGTGAGATAGAAGACCAAATGATGGAAAATAAAGAAGCTGAGAAAAAGAGAGATAAACAACTACTGGATCACGAGGGCAGAATTCGAGAGATAAACGATACCATAAGACGAAACAACATTAGAATAATTGGGATCCCAGAAGAAGAAGAAAGAGAGAGGGGGCAGAAGGTATAATGGAGCAAATTATAGCAGAGAACTTCCCTAATTTGGGGAAGGAAACAGGCATCAAAATCCAGGAGGCACAGAGAACCCCTCTCAAAATCAATAAAAATAGGTCAACACCCCGACATCTAATAGTAAAACTTACGAGTCTCAGAGACAAAGAGAAAATCCTGAGAGCAGCTCGGGAGAAGAGATATGTAACCTACAATGGTAGAAACATTAGATTGGCAAAAGACTTATCCACAGAGACCTGGCAGGCCAGAAAGGACTGGCAGGACATATTCAGAGCACTAAATGAGAAAAATATGCAGCCAAGTATACTATATCCAGCTAGGCTGTCATTGAAAATTGAAGGAGAAATACAAAGCTTCCAGGACAAACAAAAACTAAAGGAATTTGCAAACACAAAACCAGCCCTACAAGAAATATTGAAAGGGGTCCTCTAAGCAAAGAGAGAGCCTAAAAGCAATATAGATGAGAAAGGAACAGAGACAATATACAGTAATAGTCACTTTACAGGCAATACAATGGCACTAAATTCCTATCTTTCAATAGTTACCCTGAATGTAAATGGGCTAAATGCCCCAATCAAAAGACACAGGCTATCAGATTGGATTAAAAAACAAGACCCATCGATATGCTGTCTGCAAGAGACTCATTTTAGACCCAAAGACACTCCCAGATTTAAAGTGAGGGGGTGGAAAACCATTTACCATGCTAATGGACACCAAAAGAAAGCTGGGGTGGCAATCCTTATATCAGACAAATTAGATTTTAAACCAAAGACTGTAATAAGAGATGAGGAAGGACACTATATCCTACTTAAAGGGTCTATCCAACAAGAAGATCTCACAATTGTAAATATCTATGCCCCTAACATGGGAGCAGCCAATTATATAAGGCAATTAATAACAAAAACAAAGAAACACATCGACAACAATGCAATAATAGTGGGGGACTTTAACACCCCCCTCACTGAAATGGACAGATCGTCTAAGCAAAAGATCAACAAGGAAATAAAGACTTTAAATGACACACTGGACCAAATGCACTTCACAGACATATTCAGAACATTCCATCCCAAAGCAACGGAATACACATTCTTCTCTAGTGCCCATGGAACATTCTCCAGAATAGATCACATCCTAGGTCATAAATCAGGTCTCAACCGGTACCTGAAGATTGGGATCATCCCCTGCCTATTTTCAGACCACAATGCTTTGAAACTAGAACTCAATCACAAGAGGAAAGTTGGAAAGAACTCAAATACATGGAGGCTAAAGAGCATCCTACTGAAGAATGAATGGGTCAACCAGGAAATTAAAGAAGAATTTAAAAAATTCATGGAAACCAATGAAAATGAAAACACAACTATTCAAAATCTTTGGGATGCAGCAAAGGCAGTCCTAAGAGGAAAGTATATAGCAATACAAGCCTTTCTCAAGAAACAAGAAAGGTCTCAAGTACACAACCTAACCCTACACCTAAAGGAGCTGGAGAAAGAACAGCAAATAAAGCCTAAACCCAGCAGGAGAAG